>NC_134500.1:22510152-22585265 GCF_040206685.1 Ascaphus truei
AGGTAAATCCATTTTTCAAAGGTAAGTTGACATGTAACCCTTTGACTACAGGATGGGCCACGGGGCCATGAAGAAGTACGTTTTTAAGGTCAAGAGAGGAGGACATCAGAAACAATGGAGGAGGCATGTGGGGTGGAATTTGGAGATAAGCTCTGAGATGTATAGCCTGGAGGCAACTACTATTTATGGAGAGTATAGCATCAAGGTAAAGATGGTTCTGCTTTTGATATTTTCTGCACTTTAAAGGAGAGTCCTGCTTGTTTAAGGGACCATGTCAGATTCTGGATCAACTTTTCCGTATCATACCCAGTCAAGTGGATATACCCGTTTTTTTTGTATTGACAGTAAAGATAAAGGTTGATCTTACCACAGTCCTTTTTTTCAAGTGTTCATTGGTTGTAGATCTATATGCTGGTGCTGCCTCAGAGGTGTGGCCAGGATCCAACTGCTGCCATGAGATGTGATGCTAGAGAGAAAGTCCTCTAAAGCCGCACTATTCAGGAATAGGTATTAAAAATACATGTTAAGATTGATGTATTAATACAGATGTCATAACAAGACATCTCAAGAATATAAGCTTTTTAAGCAGAAAGATTGAAGTGCACAACGTCTCGGGGGACCCCCTTCCTCAGATGTAATGTTGTATTTTGTATTATTTTGTATTTAGGTACAAGCAATGGTGTGAAGGTATTACTTTCCTTATCCCCTTTGTATTACACCTAGTGGAGATAATTGGGTTTCAGAAATGTGCGTACTTTAAATTACCTCGGGTAACGCCCAATAAAAGTAGTAAGTACCGTATGACTTAAGTTTTACAACCAGAAACAAACATTTTGAAAAGTCCTACACCACAATTCTAAAGAGATGTGTCTAGGCAATGTAATGTAAGTAGTATATAGTATTACCTAAAAGCATCATTCTTTAATGTTGTACTGTACATATAATTACTCAAGTTATATTTTTAGGTGGTGACATCATCTCTACTAGCAAACATAGCAACATAAAATAAATGTGTAATTATTATCAGCCTCAAAGAGTTTACAGTGTAATTGTTGATTTTGTGAGTGACGGAGACAGAGAGTCATGTATACTAGAACAGTGCTTTGTCGTTAGGCAGGGGGATGCAAACTTTTTTCCCTGCGCCCCCCCTGCCGGCGTTTCCCCTCTCTCCGCGCCCCCCCACCCCCGCTTACCTCGGCTCCGGCGTCGAAACGTCACGTTGCCATAGCAACGTGATGTCAATGACGCCATGACGACGCGTCTAAGAAGCCGCCGGAGCCAAGGTAAGTGAGGTTTACAGAGGCCTTCGCCGCTGCCCCGGCACTTAATTTAAGTGCCTTCGGGAAGCGCGCGGGTTCTCTGTAAACCCCACGCCCTCCGTAGACAGTCTCGCGCGCCCCCCAGTACGCGCACCGCTGTCGTAAGACACCGTATGGCTAATTTACTTGAACTTAGCACTGATTAGTTGTGGGTTGCCCATCGTCAAATGTAATTAGGGTGTGTACCTTAGCTTGGCAATGAAAATCTAAGCTCTGGTATTTACAACAATTATCTTAATGTATATATTACATCTCCTCCCTGTTTCCAGTCAGCTACATCTTATTCTAACTCCAACGCGGGACATCTGGTGACCTCAGAGACTGCTCTGTATTAAAGTTATTTTCTGCACAACAGACTTTAACCTCTAGATGATTAATGACATCAATAGATTGTCTGTTAATTAATGATAATGGTTCTTAGCAGTATGGTGCCTACCAGATGATACATGTGTCAAAGCCAGGGTTGATTATTGTCTTTGTTGCTGTGTGTACCCACAATGCATTTTGGAGCACTGCAAGGGTTAACACAGAAACCTAGAGTTATCAAAGGTACTTTGATCGATAGGCACTTTTAGTGGTAAATAAGTGGTAAATAAGATGACACAGAAGGGTTAAACGGCACCCAGTTCTTGCCAAAACTAGAAGAATACTTTCTGTCCTTTCTATGTACAGTAAGGTCACAAAATGCAGTGGCAAGCTTGTGAAATTGTGAAATATTAGAAGCTTTGAACTTCTCCGAGTGTCAGAAATTAAATTAAAGGAAAGCCAAAACACATGAAGAAATAAAATGAAACTTCAGGCTTTTGAAATGAAGTATTCTTCAAAATGTGCAGTGTAAGAGAAGGTCACACACCACAGTGTATAGCTTGAATGTAAATCCATTATCCTGCATAGGTACATTCACTGCTCCTGCTGGGCACTGCCATGGTTCTTGGATATGTATTCATATATTTCTACTTTGAATTTGTCTAATTCTCTTTAAACTCTGCTGGTTCTCTCTAAACCATTTCAGCAGCCACAACAAATCTACTTTGTATTATGTAGTCTGCACAACATGAATGTTATCTGTAGCTTATTTAATGCATCTGAAAATTGACCCTTGGGATCGGGAGAGGCCTTCTTTGGTAAGAGGAGTATAAGGCTACCAGTATTAATGGTCATACTTGAAGCTGAGGCTTTGATTGCCTGGAAATATTACTGGTTCTCTAGTACAGCAGTGTAAAACTTTATGAAATGTTGCTGCTCTTTTGAAATCTATCAGAACCAGAAAAGGCTGTAAGTGGTTATTCACCAAGAAGACTTGATTAACCAAGGTTCACGTAGAGGCAGGACATGGTCAAATTCTGTGTCATGGCTTTTCTTCTGCACTGAAACAAAGTTTTCTCAAGAACACCAAGTTAAATTAGGTTGGCCAAGTGGTAATTACCTGCCATTAATTGCGATGTTTCTGTAATGTGGATGCTAAATCTCTGCACTCTATGACCAAAAATACTTCATCTTTGACTTTCATCTTGGGCAGTGTCATGTTATGGGTAGTCGGTCGTCCATTGCCAGTGACCTCTGAAGACAATTGACACAAATGGTTATAAATGTCTCTGACTGAATGCAGAGTTCCTGGGTTAACAGCCTAGTCTCCAGTGGCCTAGCATTTATGTATGGGCTCTACTCCAAAAAGTACACTGAACAAGGTTAACTGTCATTGGTTTTAATACAGCATATAGAATGCCTGTTGAAAAGTGTGCCCTCACCGTTATGAAACATGTGGGCTATATTCGGCAGGCTTTAAAGCCTGATTGCTTTTTCTCATAGGCTCCCCAGAGATAATCCTTCGAACACACAAGGTTTTTTTTTTTTTTTTACATTTGCAGATATGAGTTATTCAGAATCTCTAAAGACTTTGCTTCCAGATCTGACAGGTTGTAATTATTTAACACTGCCAGGGGAGCTGCATTTGCAGATCAGGGAAGCCAAGATAAACTACCAGGTATTTGATTAGCGAGATTCTGTCGATGTTCGCCAGGATACTCAGATGCTTTTAACTGACATTAATTGGCACAGCGCATCAATTTCTCTGCTTTGTTTTATGCGCAGATGCGGAACAATGAAACCGAATACTCCAGATACTGCAAGCAAACATCTGCTTTTTTGCTTAGTTAATTAGTTCTAATGATAGAGTAAGGAAGAAAGTTCAGCAAAGAAACTTTGAAAATGTAGTTACAAGGTACATAATGTGGCCCCAAGCTGCTATAAACTTTATATCTAACCTGTATTGTACGTTCTTGCCTCTTAGTCATTAGAGGATCATGTTAATTGCACTTTTAACATCTCCACTTGATTCTGGTTGCCTGCGATCAGCAATTGCTCAAATGCTGCTGTGCATATTTGAAACGTTTGCCTATACGTTTAAAAGCAAAATGGTTCTGCACGTTTGTTCATTACCATGGGGGCGGTTTCAGAAAGTAGTTACCAGAAATAAGTAGCAATATTTTCCTTAATCCCAGGAAAGCAAAATGTAAAGCAGCAGAGCCTCCCCTCAGGACCCTTACATAGGTTTGGAAGCAGGGTGGTCTGCGGAGCTGAGACACAGCCATTTCAGCACCAGGGACTGATGCAAGGCATTGTGGGACGCAACTTTGGAATCACCTGCTTTAATTGACAACTGTACCACTCACACATGCTCAGGAAACCATTATACTGCCTGAGCTCTGCCATTACATATTCTTTTGCCGAAAACCCTTTGGAGACCCCTCACGAACCATCTGTTGGGAATCACTGCTATAGACTGCAGATTCTTTACCTCGCCCATTGACTTCTGGTCAACAGTGTCAAACGTATCCAGTCCGGGTTTTGTGTTCCCATTTGCTGCTCTGTTAACAACTTACTTTAATGTAAGCTGAGGTAACCTGGTTTATTATCATACTGTTGACCTGAATTTTTTTTGCAGGGAACGAAGTCTGTAAGGAAAAAAGGAAGACCTATTGAGTTCAGATGAAGACCATTACACTTTCTGTATACACGTTATTCTGAGATGAAAGGTGGAAAAAATATATAAAATGGGAGTCCAGTGTTTTCTTAAATGCCAGGAGGGGGCTGGGTGGTGGAGGTGGTGTTTCCATCTACTCTGCCTCCATTTCACTGTGTATCTGTGACACACACACACACACACACACACACTGACTCCTCTCCTTGCCACAGTGTGCATGGAGAGCATGGGCAGGCAGAGTACTACAGCGCTCTGACTATCTTCACCCCTAGCCCTCCCACGCCTTTCCCCCACCTCCTACTCTCCATTCCAGACTCGCTTCATCCGCACTAAGTGGCGCGGCAATGACTGACCTGTCCGTGCGGTGCTGATTGACAGGTCAGTCAGCGCTGTGCATAGCAAAGGGCCCAGGGGGGGGGGGGAATTTTAGGTGACCGGGCGAGACGATGCATTTTTAGTATCGTAAATTGTTACTCGAACATGTAAAAAGTTTTTTGTTCTTTTATTTGAGCAGAAATCCAGTAAATGCACAACGTTTCGCGTGTCAACACATGCATCACTACGCGCGCCTGATGTAGGAGTATTGACGGCCGAAACATGGTGCATTTACTGGATTTCTGCTCAAATTAAAGAACAAATCTCTTCACATATGTTCGAGTATCAATTTTTATTTGAGTGCAACAGATCTTTTACGATTTGGAAGTTATGTAGCGGTTCTCCTTTTGTTATATAGTTTTTTTTTTAAAGCTTGAATACATTTAATTTAGATTATTCCATATATTTCTTTCAGTGCTGAAGAAAATCATTGTCGGTTATCCATTTTCAAGGACTTGATGGTCCTTGTTCTCCTGGCTAATATTTTAATTTATATATGGAAATTTGCTCTCTGTGTCATGTTCCAAAATCATAGTTATAATTGTGTTATATATATATATATATATATATATATATATATATATATATATATATATATATATATATATATATATGTATATATATATAATTGTGTTATAATCATAGTCAACTGTCCATGCTGCGTAGCATGGCACAGTTGAGAAATCAAGTCCACAATATGAACAATCAACAATAAATAACTCATGCTTAAGATAACAAATTTGTTATCAAGGCACATTCCTTTTCCCTGTTTTTCGGGCGGTATACAGAGTCCCAAGTGGGACATTTGTTTCATTGTGGGACTTGTCTGGGACTCTGTATACCGCCCGATTGCATATCGCTAAGGAGTGACGCACTAAAGACGCGACCGGCCGAGAGACGCTGCCGGATGACGTCACACGCCAACGTGGACTAACCAGGAAGAGACGCGGCGATCTACCCCTGAAAACAACTGCTGTGAGCTCCGTGAAGGCGCGGGAAGCTTCCCCAACGCTGAGCTGTATACTCTGCATCCAGATACCAGCATCTTGAGGGAGGACGTCCAATTCCTGGTGCCTGCATCCCGTTGTGCCTGCCGAGTGGTAACATGTCCCTAACATGTCTTGCTATTAACCCTTTATTTTGATGTACATGCAATACTCACCTTCACCTTTTATAAAATTATTTAAATATACTACACAATGTTTTTTTTGCGCTGTTCTCTTTCTGTTTTTATCTAGCTTGGTGTTTGAACCATTCCCACTGATCAGCAGCATAAAACTTCACCCATCAGGTTGTATTATTAATTTATTTATAAGTCACTATTTTTCAGCACAGACCACATTGAGCGCAAGTTTTTTTTGTTTTCAACATATTAGATTAGACTGAATATGAATATTAGCAGTTAGTAGGTCTATGGACATAGGAGCACCAATATGTGCTTCGGCATTCTGGATACTGGAGCTTCCGAGACCTGAACAAGTATAGATAACTAAAGCTTATGAGATTTGCCTTTTACAAGGCGACGCCCCCCATTAATGAGTTCCCCTTGTTTCCGCATGTGCAGACTGAAGATAAGACTGGCCTTCCTTTCTTCCTTTCCCTTATAAAGTCTCTTTATATTTTTGAGACTGCCATTTTCATTGTTTATCTGAAGATACCTGAAATTATTTTGCCATCCAGTTTCTACTTTACAGGGCTGTAAAAATTGCTCCAATATTCACCTGTCCAGGAGAAGAAGAAAAAAATAATGGTCCACCACAATATAAATACAAAATGATTTCAATTATTCTAGGATGAGAAAACTTGATTAGATGTCGCATCAGTGGGGTGTTTAAACTGAGAATACTGCATTGGAAACATTTTTATTCAATGAAAAACAAGGCCGGAGGGGCGTGCCGATGACATCGGCCGGGACGGAAGGGTAAGAGGAGAGCTCCTGAGACCCTCACGGATAAACTTGAAATAAAGCAACTTTACCCCGGATTTTTTGACCCCAAACCACGCTAACCAGACCCCTGAACAAACAGGGATGTCCCACAAAACAAAAAAACAGCCCGGGCAGGGGTTTCAAAGTACTTTACCCCATCCAAACAGAACTCGGACACAGGCACAAAAAAACAAGATGGCGCCTCCCCGACCGGCACACGAGGAGCTAGGCCCGCGGCAACAGAGCAAGATCGCCCAGCAGAAATACCGATCACAGAGCAGGGGATCACTAAGGCGTATCTGGAGGAACTTCACAGCAAGTTATACCGATCTCTGCAATCTGATCTGAGGGAGGCGGTCGAGGAACTAAAACTGGACATTGCAGGGCTAACCAAATGCACCACAACCCTGGAGGCCAGACTGGAGGAGGCTCTAGCATGTCAGAAGGAAGCTGACGAGGAAATCGCCCGGCTGGGTGCAGAGGTGAACTCCCTGAAAGACGGCCTCGAGGATCAAGAGAACCGGGACCGCCGCCAGAATATCAGGCTGCGCGGGGTCCCGGAGGAGGTCCTCCCCAGCCACCTCCGAGGCTACCTTAAAGAGTTTTTCACATCTATGTGCGACGACCTAGAGGAGAGAGACCTAGAAATCGATAGAGCGCACCGCGCGCTAGGCCCGAGGTCGGAGGATCTTAACAGGAGAAGGGATGTGATCGTGCGTCTACATAGTTACACGACTAAAGAAAAGATCGTGAGCGCCTGCCGGGAGAAGGACCCCATACAGTTTCAGGGAGAGCCCCTCCAAGTCTTCTCGGACCTCTCCAAAACAACCGTCAATAGACGCAAGGGACTGCGCCCTCTAACCCTACTTCTACGGGAAAAAGGAATTAAATACAAATGGGGGTTTCCTTTTAAACTGACCATCAACCACAAGGGGAAATTCTACACCATCCGATACCCCGAAGACATGACTCCGCTGGCCCGAGCTCTTGGCCTTACCCCCCCTGCTCCCTGGGACGCGGATGAGCGCCACTTCCAGAGCCAGGAGCCAGAGGACCCCCCCCGTCGAACATCCGAAAGACTCGCGGGCCAGAGGCAGCCGAAACCAAAGTAGCAGCCTCTGAGAGGCGGCGCATCTTCGCGGATCTAGAGACACTGGATGCCCGCGCCCAGCTTTGGATGACACCCCCCTGTACAAAGAAAACCCCGTTGGCACTCACCTGAGACGGCGAACACCGTAACCTAGCGGGACCACGAGAGGAGGACTACCGCTCATCGACTCCGGAAGACAACGGGAATCCCGCGAGATCGCGACTCACCCCACTCCTCTCCGGGACGCCGGTCTCATCTTCCAGGGACCGAGGCCGCTCTGCCCCACTGATTGCAGAGACTGAACCTGGGGCCAACCACGCTGTCGGCCACCCTGTCAGCGATGCGGCTCTGTGATGTACAGAACCCGCGGGAACGTCACTTTCTCCCTGAACTGAGAACCCCAGGTGACTCAGACTGAGAGTCACGCAATGGACGGTCTGTAATTTAGATTAAGCTAAAGACCAAGTTGGGCCTCGGACGTTAACCCCAGTTAGTGTCATAAGGTTTAAACACTAGAAAACCACTGTTTATTACTGTTACTTCCCACACAAAAGTTAAATTAATATACACTCCCCATCACTCCCCCTCTTCCCCTCCTCCCCCCCCTTCCCTCCTCCCCCCCCCCATCAAAACTACTCGTAATATGGGAAATAAAAGGGGGGTTATGCATAAGCTCCCTATCCCCCCTTCCACCTTACCTATCCCCCTCCTGACCCCCCCCCCCTATAGACCTGGTTGCTGAAGGCTCTAAAATAAATATTACTGCCCAGCACAAAAATTGCCAAGATGAGAGGCCTCAAAGTGAGAATGCACATAGTGGCATAGCACATATAAAACACAGGTGTAAGATATAGGAAGAAATGCTGATCTCGTGGCTGAAGGAGGTTATGTCAGGATGTTATTAAACAGTGAAAACATGCAAACTCATATTAGTGCAACTGGGAGATATCTATGATTCCCACCTCCCTCCCCTCCCCCCCATCCTCTTCTTCCCCCTACCCCTCCCCCATCCTCTTCTTCCCCCACCCTCCCCCCATCCTCTTCTTCCCCCCGCCCCTCCCCCCCACCCTCTTCTTCCCCCCGCCCCTCCCCCCACCTCTCTCCCCCCCCTCCCCTGCCTTCCCCGCCCCCTTCTCCCCCACCCTCCTATTCCCTGCCCCCTCCCCTCCTCCTCTCACTGCCCCCCCCTACAGGTGAAGTGGTTAGAGGCCTTGAAGAAATACTGCTCATCTGATTATAGGTGGCTAGGTCTGATTATCATTAAACAGTGTAAGCCTGCAACTTTATATTATATGTATGACAACTGGGCGATATCTGTGTTCCACACCTACTCCCCCACCCCCTTCCTCCCCCCCCTTCCCCACCCCCTTCCACCCCTCCTCCCTTTCACCCCCACCCCCTCTCTCCCCCCCTCCCTACCCCCACCCCCCCTCTCCCCCTCCCCTCCCTTGCCTCCCTCATCCCCTTCTTTCCCTCCCCCCCTCCCTTTCTCCCTCCCCCCACCCCCTCCCCCTTTTCCCCCCTCCACCCTCCAACCCTCTACCAATCGTGGCTCAAAAGTGGCCATGCTGCTATGTTGAATTGCAGAGAAAGTACATAACTCTATTGTATATGCTAAACAAATGTGCCATGTACATGCTCCCCTCCTACCCCCCTATCCTACATTATCACCCCCCCTCTCCTCCCTCCCTCCCCCCCTCACTGGTACAGCAAATGAAGGCCTCTAGGAAATACTAGTCCCTGGACCAAAAGGAGCCAGACTTGGTTGTTATAGAGCAAAGGAAGTATAAGATGCCAAAGTACTTGCAATGTATATGTACTATATATATGTTTCCCACCCCCCTCCCCCCTCTTCCTATCCCTTGCCCCTCCCCACCCTGCGCGAGCCCTTAAGACAAATCAGGGCGACTAAAGGAGTTAATGGGGCTTTGGACTCCCGACTGTAAACCTCCCCAATGGGATGTCGCACACGAAGGGACAATATAAGACTGAAAAACAAGGCCAATAAATGGAGAAAATGGCTTATTCCCCATCTGCACATTTGGCATATACAGCTCAACCCCGTTATAACGCGATCCGTTACAACGCGATTCCGCTTATAACGCGATGCAAGCGTGGCTCCCATTTTTCGTATTTATGAATACTTTACAACACGATTATTGGTGTCTTAAATACTTTATTGCACAGTGCATACAATTGTACATTATTTCTAACGTGATCCGCTTATAGCGCGATGTGATTCTTTGGACCCCAAGCACAGCGTTATAAGGGGGTTGAGCTGTACAAAGCACATTTGGGGAGAGTCATTTAAGGCTGCAAGGGTCACAGTGCCGCTTGCATTGGGATGCTGTTCCCCTTTCACTAAACTGCCTCAATACAGCAACTTAGCACAATGATAATGAACTATGATATCATAGTTGGCTTACAAATTGTAGTATAAAAATGTTGGAGGAAGGAATTAATAAACTGGCGATTTCCTGATCTTTTTTTGGATACCTTCCAAAAGTTAAAAGGCAGAAAATTAATTTAACATTTTTTTTTTTTGCTTTAAAGCCCTTTTATTGCCGCCAACCAAATGATTACCCTGTACAGCACGGAAGTGGCCGATCCTTGCCAGCTGGAACAGGGTTAAACATCGCGGGACTTTCTGTTACTTATTACTTCAAACCTGAGAAGGTACCATGCACACATTCCGAAACGGCAGTGTGGATGGATTACACGGCCTTCCCTGTGATATTTGTTCCCTTGCTTCTACTCATTGGAAGGATGTCGAGCATCATTATAACAGGACACCTCCTCCTTTAAACAAGGAGGAACCGGCACTCCAGAGGTCTTCATACAAAAAAAAAAGAAGATATTTTAATCCACACCGATCAACGTTTCGGTCAAACACACTGACCTTTGTTAAGATCAAGTGGTGTGCGTACAATGCTCCTTATATCTGTGTCTAACGTGAACTGGTTCACATGATACAGGTGAAAGGGGCGTGACTAAACACCGCCCATAAAAGTGACATCATCAAGTTTGTGGGAGTATCTAAGATCACACCAATAAACACAGTGATAACGTTAACCCTATACACCTTAACCCTGTAAAAGATAGCTGATTGCAGGCTGCATCAATCATACATACCACCATCATCAAAAGAATAGTGTGCAAAACCAGTGCGGCAGTGACTTCAAAATAAACAGCTTAAAAAACTGCATAACAAAGTTAAATATCTACATTATTATTATACCCAATATATGAAACAACATACTAAACATGGAAAAAACAAACATACTAAATATGAACAAACATAGCATAACACTGTGTCACCATTGTTGCTGGCCATGTTGTCCAGATGTAGCTCCATAATAATATAAAAAGTTGATAAAAAAAAATGCAAATAGCAACAGTCTATATAAAGTTACATGTCGGGGAGGTGCAGCGATGTAAACTCTGCCGCCGTCAAGTATTGGGAAAATAAGGAAGGGTTTGGAGGGAACAGCAATGATTCTCAAGGGAAGCGTAAGCCTTAAAGCGACAGTGCAATCACAAACAGACCATATTAAAGAGGCTATGTTAAATAAGGCCACATGTGAGAAAGAGAGGAGTACTGATGTCTAGTATCCACATTGAATTGTTGTACCCTCTATCCTTCATATAAAATATATCCCAAGCACTGAACCCTGCTCGTACTGAGCTCAAGCCTCCGCATTGATGACCTGAATATATATATATTTCTGTAGGTTCCATTGTGTGCTTAAAGTGGATTGTGACACCATAACCATACTTTGTGTCAGTCTCATGCTGTGCCAGCTGTTCGCCTTAAACTTTCATCTTGAAGAAGTACCTGAAGTCACGCAGCCCTAAAAAAAAGAGTATCGGGCAGTACCTAAGTATTATAAAAACAACTCTGTTTCCACAGGACTCACATACGTGATGTATTCTTATATAGTTTAGTGCTTTAAGTCACATGACCACAAAGGTAATCCCGGACAGTACTGTGCATCATACATATCCCTCTTGACCAATGGCATTCACATCGCTGCATCTTCCCTGTCTCCCCAGGTTCAGATTATCACTGCATTGCACCAACAACAACGCAGACCAATAAAGAGTAGTAATACTGACAGTAAAGGCATAATCCCTAACATTCAATAATGAGCATCGTTATAAAACGTGATGCCATATTATACTGTACATAGCTTGGTGCGTGATCCTCTTCCATATCACGTGACCTCACGCTTCAGTGCAGGGGTGGCCAACTCCAGTCCTCAAGGGCCACCAAGAGGTCAGGTTTTCGGGATATCCCTGCTTCAGCACAGGTGGCTCAATCAGTGGCTCAGTCAACGACTTAAACACAAGTGATGAAGCAGGAATATCTTTAAAACCCGACCTGTTGGTGGCCCTCTACGACTGGAGTTGGCCACTCCGGCTATACAGGATAAGCGTCTGTGAATTTAGTGACCATGCTTTTCTGCTGGATCATCTGCATCCATTCAAATAATTTGGTACTGCACATTCAATTATTAACATGGGTGGCTCCAGAACAGTGATATAAGTAGCATGTTATGTGTTAAATCAGGGGTGCTGCAAACTTCTTTTGCTGCGCTCCCCCCACCCCCGCCTGCTCCTTTCCGTTCTGAGCTCCCCCCTCCTTACCTCGTGCGGCGTCACATGACCACGTCACGTGCTCCTCAGTGTTATTTGATGCGTGTGACGTCACGTCACATGACCCCGCGGCCATGGACACGAGTGACACTGGCAGAGTCCAGGTACGTTTTAGAGCTGCAGGGGCCTCACGCGATCCCCCGGCATTTCATTTAAATGCCTCGGGGCAGAGCGCGGGGCCTCTGCAAATGCCCACACCCCCCACAGACAAATCCAGCACCCCCCTGGGGGGCGCATCCCCCACTTTGCGCACCGCTGTAATTTAGATTACACAAGAGCAGAACCCTGATAGATGAATGGATAGAGATTTTTACAGTAGGTTTGTGCTGCAGCATCCGATAGAAATCTACCATTGACGTCTAAGTAAAAATGAGTAATACTTTGTACCACTCAGAACCAGGACACTTGGACCATATTGGGATGCATCCATGCCGCGGCAATTCGATTTTTCGTTGATCCATAAACAACGTAATTCTGCACTTTCAATGTAAACAGACTTTTTGGGGTTTACGTCAAGTGAAACCTTGTGGGCGATGTACATTTCTACGCCTAGCGCCGTCGATTTCTGAGCGTCCGCAAAAAAATGAAAACCATTATTTTAGATGCGGACAGTGCAGATTGACAGATTTCAGGTTAGTACATAGATCTCCGACTGCGCCTCTGATTGAGCCACTTGTGCTGAAACAGAGATATCCTGCAAACCTACAGATGCAGCTGCCGTTATTGAAACCAATCACGGCGCCGGTTTCGTGTGCGCTGCATTTCTCCACGCGGCATTAACGCGGCCAATCGCCCCAGGCACATGTGTTTATCGCGGTTGCTTTGTTTGAATTTCATGGATTGTGTGCAATTAAATGCAATGAAATGAATGAATTGTAATGTGTACAGTACTGTGCTACTGTGTCAATTTCAGGTGTTTATAAGCCAGAACACTAAAATGCCATTTTCTGCCCTCGCCTGCACTCGCGTCTTAAGGCGGGAAGGTTGGAAGAAATCCCGCGCCATGACATGGGTATTCCGAGGTATACGCCGTGTGATTTGTTCGAATAACGGCCGCTGCATCTGCCACCTGTTGGTGGCACTTGAGCACTGGAGTTGCCCACCCCTGACAGAGATGCATACAAGTGCAATTTAAAAATAGATTTCCCGGGCGCCAATGAATAACCGGTCGTGACGCTTAGCACATTGATCGCATTGGGGGTATTTTTTTTATGCCAAGAGCTGACAGGAGAATATTTGTGTCTTACCTTTTTTCACACGCTTAGCACAAGTCTTTCATTTGTGGTGTTCTGTTTCTGCGTGCTGCTGAGGGTAGCCTTTTTATTAAAGTCCAGAAGCTGCGACAGTAACAGCTAAGGCAGCTGGTATTACACTTGCAGTACAAATAATAATAAAAACAGGTCTAACAACTACCATGATTTGGCCAAGCAATTACACAGAATGGGATGGGAAGTGTCCTGGGAAGACCTTTGGATGGCTCACCTTGTATGGAGGTTAGCTCTTCTTTCCATTTTTATTATTGAACTGTAAGTATGCCGGTTACAGATTGATTGATTTAATCCCGGTTGGTGCATGCAGGACATCGCTTGGAAGTCGTCAAGCGACTATCTCAAGGGGATAAACAAGTTTCGAGCGTGAATGACTTTTCAGGGTAATAGAACAAAAGATTGTGCAATGTAGCTAGAGGTCAGTGGGAATGACAGGGCATATTATGGTATACTGTATGTACCAAGATTATATTGGAATGTTTTCGTGCATCAAAATTGTAGTGCTAACAAGTAAAGTGCGGGCTTCATACAGGACGCACAGTTCGTCGTTTGAAATTAATTTTAATGTATTGCACGTCATGTGCAAATTAGTTTTGGCCAATTTGGATCCGCAGCGGATCGGCCGGTTCCTTGAGTCCGCGGATCAATCTCAAAGAGGGCGGTTCGAGTTTCACAGATTTTTTAAAAACATTTATTACCAATTGATACCTAATTCACCTATTGAGAAGTAAAGTAGTATTTTTAAAAAAAGGAACAGTACATCCAACGTTTCAGTCCCTGGAATGGGACCTTCCTCAGGTGGTGCACCACCCTGAGGAAGGTCCCATTCCAGGGACCGAAACGTTGGACGTACTGTGCCTTTTTTTTGAAAAATACAACTTTACTTCACAAACCATTGTGTGCTGTCTTCTGATTTCGTGGATCCAAACATGGTATCGTTACCTCATCTTTCTGTATGGGACTTGCACCTACAAATATCTATTGCTCTTGGAGTGCTGACTGACTTTCTTTACCATATATACCGCGTGTGTGTGTGTGTGTGTGTGTGTGTGTGTGTGTGTGTGTGTGTGTGTGTGTGTGTGTGTGTGTGTGTGTGTGTGTGTGTGTGTGTGTGTGTGTGTGTGTGTGTGGTAAAACATTACTACTGTATATAGTAACTATGAGAATACATCTCAAAGTCAGCTTCTTGAACAAGTTTATTGTATCTCCAGATGGCCTCTGAGAAGTGGTATTCTGAGAAGTGGGTTAGAACAGTTAACAATGTATTAGGATCCATTTTATTGAATGGAGCATGATCAATTAAGTTGTGTGTGTGTGTGTGTGTTATCCTGCTTCTCGCTCTATTGAGTAGGGGGCCTTCGACTCAAACTTCATTAATATTGTCAATTATTTAATGCATAATGGTCTTATTGTGCCTGGATATTCAATACTTCAGTACTTCATCCACTCGCTATACGGGGACATATTGTTGAGCATTTTACTTAGGGAACAGTGCTAAAAAGGATGGAGTGTAATTATATTAGGGTATACTGAGTGCAACTGTCAAACCTACAATGCTTTAAAAACCTCCCCTTACATCTCCTATAGTACAGACATTTTAAAATGCTGGTACCCAGAAGAATGCCTTTTGTGATTACATCAATGGCTTTTTGTTTGCCATGGAAACCACAGCTTCCAAACTAAATGTACTGTAAAATACCATGATTTAAAAAAATAGAAACACAAGGTATATGTTTGGAAACAGATCTGTATAATACTACTATAAGAACTTAACTACAACTGCATTTTAAGGGGATTTTAGCTTTAAAACTGTCCGCTTTCTCCACCGTCCATTGAGAACCTCTCTGGCAGTGAAAGAGTCACTAATGAAAAGTCCATTAAAACGGAAGGTCTCCAGAGTTCCAGAAAAGTTTTTAATTAGAAGTTTTGTGGAATGTGACTGAAAACCTTTGGGGTTATTATTCAGATTTCAGTATAGTGTAAAGGTGACTACGCCTGTATTTATATTACAGCACACTGACAAAGTCCCACTGAACAAAAACCTGCCACCTCTTCCTTTTATTGATACATCTTCACTGAAGCCTTTTGATGAATTCTCCATAAAAAATGCATTTATATTTTTTGTGGTGGAATTCATATTTCCCAACAAAATTCTATTTGATATGAAATCATTTTTCATGCGGTGTTTAGAGAGCAATCTAGGTTATGTGTTCTGTTTATCACAGGTTTTCATGTCTTTGTGAGCAGTTTCAGACTAGGGCTTAAACAGACCTGTCAACTCTCTCTGATTTTCTGTGACTCTTCCTGATTTAGCGTTTGTCTCAGACTTCGATAGAGCGTCACTGATAGTAATCAGTACGTGTCCATTACAATAACATTTGCTGATCTAGAACGCTCAAATTTCATCTGGGACATAAAGCAGCAATTGTCTTCCACATTATTGGGGTCTCCAATTTTCTAATTACTTACATTTGTGTCCCCCATTTAAAATAAATAAATAAATAATAGGAACATACAGTAGTTAATGTAGATTAGGCTGAGAAAGACATATATACATCAAGTTCAATCTTCGCTACACTCTGAGTGAGATACTCATCCTATATTCATAGTTATATTAAATCAAGAGAAGGTCAAACCAACACCCCCCCCCCCTCAGTGAAACATTTGCCAATTACAGTATGTCTCATAACAGAGGGGGGGGGGGGGGGGGAATCCCTTCCTGACTTTAGTTATAGCAAACAGACTTCTCCCTGGATCAATGTACTTGCTATGTTTTATCTTATTTGACATATCATTCTATACGCTTTTGTTTCTAAAAAAGATGTCATAACCTTTTCTTAAATATTTCTACTGTGTCTGCCTTCACTCTCTATGGTCAGTAAATTAAACACTATTTATATTTATACATATGTGTTGGGGATGCCCATTCATAGCAGCTTATTGGCTGGAAATCAAAATGTGGTCACAAAGGTTTTTCGGTTTGGACCTACCAATGGATCCCTGGTTATTTCTTTTAAACAAACCATATTACCGCCTCACGAGACATGAAAATAAATTACTGTGCCACATATCTTCAGCCGCAAGACGCGAATTAGCAGCAGTATGGAAACAAACAATTATTCCCTCAATTCCCAAAGTTAAAAATAAAAGTCTGGCAGATTTGCTACATGGAAAAACTGGTTAGTCTTAATAACGACACCTACACTGATTTTCAGAAGGTGTGGTTACCTTGGATTCTGATGTAAAATCAACCAGAAATTAATACCCACTTAATTTTGTTGTAATAAAAAATAAAAAAAAATTGATATTTATATTAATTGTGTGATAGAATATTTTAAGAAGTCTTGTTAGGTAAAATTGTAAATGAATGTGTACTTTCTCCCATCTCTATTTTTTGTACCCTCCCCTCCCCCCCATATTTTATTTTCTTCATTCCCCCCTCTCCCTTAAAACTTTTAATAAAAATTAAGTTTAAAAAAAAAAAAAAATCCACACTATTGACTTACAGTAAAGAAAAATCAAGATGGCTGCCAGGATCAGCCAATAGAAAGCGGCTACATCACAATGATGTTGTGACTTTCGATTGGCTCACTGAGCTTGATCTATAGGCCGGGAGTGATCAAGGAGCAACCTGTGCAATTGCAGCCAAATCGGCGATATGTGACATTGACTTTTAGGTATCGACGATTTGGATCAATCTCACTTCAGAGCCAATCTAAAGTCGCAACATCACTGTGATGTAGCTGCTTTCTATTGGTTGATCATGGTAGCCAGTATCTTCCCAGCACAGTAATTCGAATTCAGGGGACAAAACTGTCACTAAATAACAAAGTAACTAAGGAACCAAGTGGCCTTTGGAGCTGAAAATAATCTGATTCACATCTGAGGGACCCCATCATTTTGAGTGAACAAAAAGAAACATATGATACCCCCATTCAGCACTTAGATTTGAAATCATATACCCTTTTATATTTTTTTTTTATTCCTTGTGATTAAAGGTTTACTGTTGATATATGTTTCCTGCTCTTGATTTTTATTTGGCTTATGTGGTTTGTATGGCAATGCTCAGTGGCACTGTCCATTTTAGGCTATCAATGTTTTTGCCGTTCGATGTGTTAGGATTGGAAACCGTTTATTTATTACCACAGACTCCCTTGTTTGCGAGCAATTCACCAAGGAAGTCCCTGTCCAAACAATGTACAATATACCAGCTGTGGCAGCCAATCAGTGAGGAGAATTTCTTGCATCACGATTATGCGTCCAGCAGCCATTTTGATTTCATATGCACGAGGAGATCACTGTCCAATTGTGCCTAAATACAAGAATTCAGTGATTTCTGTATTCAGGTAATATAAAAACACTCACAAAATAGTCTTTAAGAGTGCTATGTTTAAAAGATGAATACTGCTTTAAAGCACTGATCGCAATAGTTTTTGCATACTTTTTTTAATACTTTTTACTCCTTGCCCTTTCCAATGCTTTATTTAGGAGCGTTTGAAATATGAAGTGTCTGGGAGGTTAAAATGGAGCTCTCCCCAGAGCCCATTGCAACTAAAGGTTACCATGGTAACCTCATAACCTAGAGATGAAGAAAATCGTGTTTTTTTTTTAAAGGAGCAGAACGTTGTTTTTTTTTTAATAGGTAGGGAAACAGGGGCTCCAGCACTGAACCCCTTTAATTTCAGCTCCGGGTACCACCTGCTCCCAGGAGATCCATACCACGGTAGAGGGTTGCCGGTAGCAGCTCCGCAGGTTTACGGTCACACGGGTCAATCGGAAACGGCAAGAGATGATGTCACGGATTTCTGTTGGCCTGTGTGACTCGGGACATTTAAGCCACCATTTTGTTAGCCCCACACAAGCTTAGCCGGAGCTGCTACCAGCACCGCCCTACACAGTTCAGCTCCAGAGATACGCTGCATCAACCCCAGAACGCGAAACAAAAATTAAAAAAAGGGAAAGCAGGATTCCTGCTTTAACACTAGAAAAGCTATTTAAAAAATAATAATAATAAAGAGTAGGATATGCTCAGGAGGTAATATACTATCATTATACGAGTTAAAGTCGTAAAGGCTTCTGGGGGGAATTCCTGCTTTAACACTTTTTCAAAATATCCCTTGGACCAATTTCCCTGCTTGAACAACTGCGATATTACCTGTATGCAGGAAGATGTATTTGTTTATTTATTGATGGAATCTCTGAGCAAATATATACAGATATTTGCCCAAGGTCACAAGAAGGTGAACGTCTCAAACCTTTTTCCCTGCTTCAGCGACAGCGATTTCACTAGTGGGGCATTCCTTCTGTCATTTTATAGATGAATTGTTCAATATATATGCAGTGGCAGATGCAGCACACACCATTACATGGTATCTACTGTAGCTGAAAATAAGAGAGGGGTTTGTTTTGTTACAATTTATCATATGTTTCAGATAGTATTTTTCAATCAGTGATTTCCAGCCTTTTGCTATAATGGGACCGGTGAGCTGGTTATGTTGGTGAAAACTGTAGAAAGTTTAAACATTGCCCCAATACTGACAGGCTTTGCGTGCTCCGTTCTCTATAATTGTTCTGTATTACAATGGGAGCAGAACTACAATTACTATCTCATGCTGCAAGGAAGTGTGCATACTGTACTCTTTTTTTTTTTTTTTCCCCCACCTTTTTATACTGATCCATCAGCAGCTGGAAATTATTGAACATAACTGATGTAAACATCTAGATTGTCAGTAGCTAGCGCAAACATGCTTCCTCAACTAAATTGTGTTAGTGAGCGTAGCATGGGACACATGCAGTCAGCATAACTCATCCAAACATACCAGCATGAATGCACATGAAATTAATATTTTATTACCAGCATAATGTAGATTAAAAGGTGCAATCCCTGCATAAAGCCTTCAAGTGGCTCAATTAGTCCCAGCTTCAGCACAGGTGGCTCAATCACTCCCTGCTTCACGACAGTTGACTCAATCTGATTGAGACAATTGTGCTGAAGCTGGGATATCCTGCAAACCTGCCTGATTGGCTTACCGCACGTCTGCCTTTAGAGGTCTATTTGCTAAGCCGGTAAACGACATGGTACTAATTAATTTGTCACCACTCATGGAGTAGACTTTAGAGTACTCTGTCTTACATTACTGCAGTTTGGACAAGCAAACATGAGTATTAATTACTTAGCAACGTCACCCTTGCCAAGTAAATTACACATTTCCCTATTCGTTATCTTCTGAAATGCAGTGCAATGAACCCCAAACTATTAACCGTTATTGCTATATCATGTAGCCCCTTTTCCCCGTAGGTAAAAGGAACCACTGATGTCCTTTTCCCCCAATGTCAGGGCCCACCCGAAAGTTTGTGGAATAGCACTATCCCGTGAACTGTTGGTGCACTTGTTGAGGTACCTGCCCAGGTGCTCCAGCACCCACGTACTGCCGAATAACAAACGGGGATCCGCTGATCCAGCGACGTCGTCATCCGTGAAGGCGTCCGCCTCTGTGTTGGGTGAACCCCTGCTGGAGGGTCACACCTTTAAGAGTCTCTGATAATACAGTGGTGGTGGTCCTAGACCACAGGCCGCAATTCACCGTGCAGCATCCTTTGCTGATGCCTATCACTGACAACTACTGAGGAATTGTCCCTATCACAAGGCCCTTCCCTGTAGCAGACACAATCTATACATGAGTGGGGCCTATCTGGGCCTAATCTGGGAGTCACTGACACCCAGACCCTACCTTCCCCTTCTGTGTCCTGGCTCAAACTGCATCTCTCCCCTCCCTGTGGATCTGACTGCCCTATTGGCTAACACAATCTGGGTAATGTAGTTCCCCTGCGGAGTAATACAGAAGATGACTGCTGCTACTAGGATCCACTGCGCATGCGCATCTTCCCCCAAATGGCTGCCGTACCTGGGAACATTCTGTGCATGCGCAAGCCATCTTCTGCGCATGCGCAAGTGGCAACATGGTAGCCCCCGCTATCTGGGTGCACCGCAGAGCCTCCAGAGCACCGGTGCTCCCTCTCCCCCAGCTCCACTCTCACATCGGAGGTAGGGGAGGGACAGGGGGACCCGTCTACAATCATAACAAGAAAAAATGCTGCCTTTTGTTCCAAAGAAGCCAAGCTAAGTTCCGGCTCAACTCAAGTAGATGTAGGTTCTAAATAGATATGTAGGGACATGTACTATGTCATAATATTCAAGAAAAATACCTACCCAGGCTCCAGTGAGGAGTCTGGGGTCTCCGGTGTCGATTCTCCCTTCACTGCTAGCAGCCAGCCATGCACAGGCTTGCAATGATACAGTTGGAGATTGTTGATTGAAGTCCGTCCCTCTGGCGTGCCTCCAGTAAACACAGAAATGCAGGTAAGGAGAAAAATGTGGAGCAACAGCTGGAAAAATTGAGCGCAGGAACCAGACTTGGTAGAAAAATATAAAAATCTGTTGTGGTTTATTAGATCATGAAAAAAAAATGTAGAAAGAACTCCCATGCGTTTCGCACCACAGCAGTGTGAAACGCATGGGAGGTCTTTTTGGACTTTTCTTTTCATCTTTGTAACATGCTCTAATAAACTACAACATATTTTTATACTAAGTCAGGTTCGCGTGTTCATTTTTGCCAGCTGTCACTCCGCATTTTCCTCTTTACCTATATCATATCATCACTATCGTTTGTATTTCACATTTGCATGCAAAATACCAGTGCAAAGAGATATTGGATTCTTTGGCATGTAAATGAGTACATTGCTGACTTGTTGAATGTGCCTTTTTTATGAGACAGATTTCAACAATAGCTACAGATTTACAGAATTCCCAGCTAATCCTAATGGAGTCTTTACTTCAAAGCAATAGGATGTGGCTATTGAAATGCTAATGAAGAGGCACTTCAGATCATAAAACAGCCAGTTTAAAATTTAATTATCAGAACCTAATATTTTGTTAATCCACAATAGACTTTTAGCCATGTTTTTTTTATTATAAAGCAGATGGATAGCTCTTCAGATATTAGATAGCATGCAATTAGCAATTCATGAAAGAAATTTGGTCAGCGACGTTATTAGTTCCCGAACCTATTAGAATAGGATATTTATTGTCTTTTTTTGGACACATTGGCCCATGTTCAATATAGTAAGAAGGGTATCAGAGTTAACTATGCATAGGCTTCCATTCACTGCAATAGAAGTCGATGCATTATTAACTGCATCAGCTGTAGGGTTAAACTATTAGAATCAGTTTAACAGCTTCCGTGGAAAGAAATGTAACTTTTAATGTTTTTAGTGCTATGTTATTCAGGTATTTCAGGATATTTTTGTGGAAGACCATTATTTAATGTAGATATTCCTTTTCTTTCCATTCAAAAGGTTGTTCTGTGCATCGTCTAAGTATAAATATAGTGAGAACCATTGGGGTCCGTTATTGGTTAACGCACCCAAACTGGCGCCATCTCCCTTCCTACATCTTGGACGGTTTGGGTGCGTTGGCCCACAACGGACCTTAGTGAATCTGCATTAAAATAGTAATTGAACCGTATGGAAACACTGATTTACTGCGTGAAACGGACATCTTATAGCAGCCTTATCCAAATTCATAATTGGTCTTACAGCAGGGCCCCTGGTATACGGCGGGTTCCGTTCCAGAGGCCCGCCGTATAGTGCAAATCGCCGGAAAGCGGATCCGGCGATTTTCACTTCTGCGCATGCGCAAACCGGCATTTTTGCCGTTCTGCGCATGTGCAACCTATGGTATGCGCGCGCAACCTATTGTATGCGTGCGCAACCTGCAGTCTGCGCATGCGCGCCGGGCGCACCCGCCCGTTCTGCGCACGCGTGACTGAAAATCCAAGATGGCGGCCCCCTACTCGGTGCCGCCGTATCAGCGGATCGCCGAGAAGCGGAGCGCCGAGAAGCGGGGCCCTGCTGTATTTAAATAAGGACTGCAACTGTTTCATCCAATTTCTGTGCTGGTGTTGTATAGTCACATGGGTGATGATAGATGAGCATGTTTTAAAATGCAGTAATCAGGTTACAGATGGACAGTTAATGTGTCTCTGTCACATACAGTATAACCCATAAATTATTGTATTTAATTATTAATAACCAACAGTTTTATTGTGCCCCAAAAATGTATTAGCTATTCTGACATATGTATCCTATTACAGTACCTTTGTTGTAAATAGGGCCCGTGAAAGGGTTAACAGTAGAGTAATGCATTTGCTTTTTTTCTTCTCTGTTTTACCTTATGCATAATGCAATGAGCCTGAGCAAATGTGGTGGAGGATCATTAAGTTCATGTACAAAACAAGTAGTAAAATAACAGTTATGGGATGTAATTGAGTGTGCGGTCATAGGAATTCATAACAAAACTGTTGTATTATGTGAACATACGTATATTATGCATACTATATAAGAAGAAGAGTAGAGACGTTTGAACCACCCTTTTCTTATTGGGTATCTACACCAGGATGTCTGCTGGCACTGGACTGTATTGGTTCTGAACCCATTGTCAGCAAGATGGCTGCCAGCAAGATGGCTGCCAGGCAGCTTGCTATTTGCAAACTAATCGGTAAGAGTTATGTCAGGGATGCCCATGCTCATTTCTCCAGGGTTACCAACAGGACAGATTTTCAAGATCTATCTCCAATTAGCACATACTTAGCCAATCAACCCAGCCTTAATCACCACGAACACAACTTGCTTTAGTATGTATTGCCCTGAAAGACTGGGCTGTTGGTAGCACTTGAGGATAGAACTTGGACATCTCTGATATATGTCATTGGTGTTCTGAGAATTACCGGCCATATACAGTGGCGAAAAAAAGTTTGTGATGCCCGTACGATATTTCAAACCTAAAATGTTATTAGATCTTGATCTAAGTCCTAATAATAGATAACGGTAAGCTGGTCAAACAAATGATAAGTTTTCGTCATTTATTTATCCACAAAGGATTCAACATTCAGTATATATGTATGAAAACTTATGTGAACCTTTAGATTCAGTACCTGGTGGCATCCACATTAAGCAGCAATGACTTCAACGAAGCGTTTCCGATAACTTCTGGTCAGTATCTCACATTGGTTAGAGCAGTGGTTTCCTCCTAGCTATCTTTCCATGAATACTATTCTTGTTCAGTCTTTTTCTGATACTGCAGTTGAGTCATGAACACTCACATTAGCCAAGGTGAGGGTGGCCCTCAGATCCTTGGATGTTACTCTGAGATTCTTTATGAATTCCTGGATCATTTGCCGGTTTGTTCTTGGAGAGGTATTTGGTAGGATGACCGCTCCTGGGTAGAGTGACTGTGGTCTTGAACTTTCTCCATTTGTAGACTTTATAAGTCTGACAGTGGATTCGCGGAGCCCTAAATCCTTAGAAATGGTTTTGTAGCCCTCTTTAAACTGATGAGCTTCAATAACTGCTTTTTTGTTTCAAAAGACATGGAATAGGTTAATATAAACCCTATTGGACATTTAAGAAAAGGCTGATTTTGATTCAAGAAGGTTATCATGGAAAAACTATGGAATTTCCATAATTATCATTGGGCATCACACATTTTTTCTCGCCACTGTAGCTCCAAGTCAACAGTGTGATAATGATCCAAATCAGTCCTGCTCTAGGCCAGGTGTGCTCAAACTTCTGGTGCTGCGCCCCCTGCCTGCCCTTCCCCAGTGCTCGTGCCCCCTCTTACCTTTGTGCCAGCGTCAAATGATGCCGCTGTGTCATGTGACGTCACTTGACCCCCGTGGCATCATTTGACATGCGTTGCTGTGGTGACGGGAGTCAAATAACGCTGCGGGGTCATGTGATGTCACATCACACGACCCTGCAGCGTCATTTGATGCCAAATTGCCATGGCGACGCGTCACCCGAAGACGGATGAATCACGGTAACCGATGTGCCCCCTCAAAAAAATCCCTGCTCTAGGCAATACTCCATTATTGGCAAACCAGCCCGTAGGAATACAAAACTTGACCTGGATCGTTGACACCTTAGTGACATGGACTTAGTTGGCAGACATCATGTCCTAATACCTCTTAACTACTGACTTACAGATACAATGTAACTGTAGTTGGTGGGAAATGGACAAAGTTCTTGGGATGTACTGTAGTGCCGACGAGTATTCTAAAACAAATCTGGGGCAATCACCAACACGACCCAGGTACATGCTGCAACATTTCAGTGACATTTCTGCAGACAGACTAATGGCCCATCGGATTAACAGCGGGGGTCCCTGGCAGTCCCATTCAAACTTAATGGGACTGCCAGGGACCCCTGCTGTGTTAATTCGATGGGCCATTAGTCTCTGCAGAAATGTCACTGAAATGTTGCATCATGTACCCAGCATGTACCTGGAACTTGTTGTTGATAGCCCCAGATTTTCCAAGGCAAGTTTTAGAATACTCGTCGGCGCACCTGTAGGGATCTTGTAATCAAAGTCTCCCAACATGACGACGACGACGTCCGAAATGTACATGCTTCATAAAATATAAAAGGAAACTAAAATGAGAAAGTGTGGATTGCTTTAAAACAGTTACCCATGCATAGAGGCACCATATTCCTCTTATGGATCACCTGCACTGTGGCTTCTCAATCCATCACAGATTTCCTATTCTTTCCCCCCCCCAAATATATTTTACATTTTCATATTTAAGGAATGGTACGGGGTACAGAACAAAGAGGAGGGGATCTTCCCATTCTTTTATTAGCGTTCATATGGGTTGCAACTGCATTGCGGCATTCAGTGGGGGTTCAGGGGATATAGTACGGTACTTCTGAACATGAACAGCTTGCGTGAGACCTTTATCATTACATTGGTGCCAAGAACCCTATTAATAAAGTGCCATTTAGAAATGTGATTAAGTGAGCACTTTTTTTTTCCTGCCCAGGAAGGTTAGAAGATTCCTTAATACATTCCAATTGCTTAGGATTTACAATTTCAATAAAGATGCAGCTGCAGCCTGCACAAATGGGCACTGAAAAATTGATTTGAAAGAGAATTGGCTGGCATAGGACTTTTTGTGCCAATTTCTACAAGGGGGAGAGCTGCTAATTCCGTGTTAAAATTCATGTATCGGGCATATTATTTTAAGTCATGTTTTCGTTAATGTAGAACAAATCATTAGCAAATGATCTGATTGGCCCGCAAGCACTAGTAAAAATTACTTCGCTCTAACAGTACATCATTCCTTGCGTGACAACGCTATTTATAGTATGCTAGTACTAAAGAGGGAAACACCAAGCTGCCATGCAGAGTATCACACCCCAATCCGGCACTTAGTGCCATTAATTTGAATAGTAGCCAATGCCGGAGCTGGGTGTGATAACTAGCATCACGGCTTGGTGAATCCCGGCATAAAAGTTTTTATAGGCAATCCATTTTCAGACAGTATTACCAGAGGATTAGATTTCGGATGTAAACTTTGGGGGAGATTTGCTATGGTACGTTATGGGTTACCACGCTGACAGCCCAAGTTAACTGCCATTCACCGGTCAGGCCTAACTTTCGGGTTCAGCCAGCCGGGCCCCCCTACCTGGCGAGAAAGTTGGCCCACCGCTCCTCTGCTTGATGATGACGGCTCGGCCTATTTTGGCAAGGCGTAGGCCATTTCACATGGGCCCCTATTTACTACGCCACCATGCAACGTCATAACACTCATTGCAGCCGATTCACTGGAAGGTGTCTCTTAGCTCTATATATTCCATTGTGGCCAAAACAGGTGAGCACGTACCTTTTGCTGGAGGGTTTGTGATCCTATAAAATTAAATGTGTAGAAAGAGAAGACTTGTTTTTCATCAAAATCATTAGATGACCTCTTCTTTTAACCCTTTGGGTGCCTCAAGACATAGTCACTACATTAGGAGTGGCCAACTCCAGTCCTCAAGGGCCACCAACAGGCTATGTTTTAAGGATATCCCTGCTTCAGCACAGGTGGTTCAATCAAAATGATTCAGCCATTGATTGAGCCACCTGTGCTGAAACAGGGATATCCCCCTAATACCTGGCCTGTTGATGGCTTTTGAGGATTGGTGTTGGCCACGCCTGCACTACGTCATGGGGATTGGCCCCATGTCTTAGTGACTATGTCGTGCCCAAAGAGGTTTGTTTTTCCTGCTCAGATTGCATCCTGTTCCAATGGAGTATAGGGTGTTATCTGCCCGGTAAAGGAATGGAGGAGGACGGCTCTTCTTCCGTTTCCTGGAAAATGGCCGACGCAGTCACGTTACCGGTATTGAAAGCGGTCACGTGACCGCACTGTGCCGCAGGGGCTGTGGCACTCAAAGGGTTAAATATGTATACTTATACAATTAAGCATAGCTAGAAATGCCCATCTCGCCAATGCTTTATCTTTGTTTAAATGCCCAATTCTCCCCTTGCAATATAGGGCATGCAGGTGGGTAAGGGCACAAGGGGTATGGACCTAAATTGGTCAAATCCTCGAAACGGGGAAAATGTAAGATAATGTTAAGAGATTTTTTTTTAATTAGGTAATTAACTTGTGTAACTAATACACTTCCTAAAAAGTAAATAAAATCATTACAATACAGAGTGGATTCCAAAACTTGCAGTGACAGAATGATTTACAAGTGACCTTTAGGCCTATAGCACTCTCCAAAGCATACTCAAGGGGTTATTAATTACGGTCCGTTACTGGTTAATGCACACGACTTGCCATGAATAGGGGATATGGTGCGTTGACTTGCACTGGCCTTAGTGAATCTGCCCCTCAGTACTACAAAAATACGTAGAAAGCAAATATTGTGTCCTGCGCTATGTTCACTGTGCAAAACATAGTGCTTGTTCAGCAGCAGCGGATAGTTATATGGTTCTAATATATCAGGCCCAGCTAAGCTCAAGAAGCGCTGTAAAACATTTCGGGTGAACTTTGCAGGTTTCGCAGGTAAATTTACAGGGAATACACACAAAGGCAACGAAAAACTGTCATTTTTTAGAGGTGCATTTACTCAAAACCGGAAAAGCTCCGTTGAAATAAAAGCATAGAATACCAATTACTGCGGGTTTAAAATAATGTGTCAAGTCTCGCAGCTTTCTAGGGGTTTCTTTATGCGTCTCCGATTCCCGCGCTGAAGGACACAGCGGTGGAGGTGTGATGCACAGCGTCTTTACTTTCTTATTTTCATACCCAGAGCCTCGCTACATTTTTAGATGCAATTTCATAATTCCACTTTACTTTTCAATAGAGATGGGCCAATCCGGGGGTATGAGAGCAGAGCCGACATTCCAAAACCGAATACAGCGAATACAACTACCACGTGTGGGCACATTCACCTGTCTCAGACAGGTCTGCAACCCTGTCTTTCCCCATTATCTCTTGGGCTACGGCCCCGCTGCCTGCGCTGCACGCGCGCCTGTGAGGCTGGCAGCGCGTGCAGCCGAGTCCCCCGGTCTGCAGACAGCTGCAGGGGGAAAGACAGGGGGGGGGCATGACGTCACGCGGCAGGTTCGCACTCATTGGCTGAACCGCCGGGGGAAGTGGCCTAGCGCTCCGTCGCGACTCCTGCTCTCAAATTTCTTGAGAGCAGGAGTTTCTCTCCGACAGCGCGGCGGCCCCCCCTCGCAGCGGGCCCGGCCCCATTGTGGGGCAGCTCTTGTCCCTGCAGCGTCCGCCACAGCGGGCGCTGCAGTAACCAGCGGGGACCTGGCCTTAGAATGCAATGCTTCCACTGCAGCTAGGGATTCTGGGAAAGGACAAGCAAATGAGCACAGCGTCACCTTTCACTTCATTTCCGTTTTTAAGGAGCAATCCATGCAATATCCTACGTTTTTTTTTTAATTAATCAGTTCTGTAGTATTAGATAATACATGCTACCTTTTTTTTAATTCAATTCTTAATGCCATTTTTAATGAGTTGTAATATACTGATAATCCTTTGATTTCTGTAGAAGGTTTTAAACACTTTCCAGCAGTGCAAGATCTTCGCAAAACTTTCCTGTTTGTGATAATGTGTTGCCAATATTCCCAGCAGTTTGAGCTGCAAACTGTAACAATACATAATGTTACCTTAGTAATATAAGAATACATTGTAGCTGTTAAGTTATGTACACTGACGGAAGGAAGGATTGCTTTGAAACTAAAAGGCAGCCATTTAGGGAACCCCGGAAAGCAGGATTATGCTGATCAATCACAGGAGAACTAATCAATCAGCAGCTTATGTAATTCATTTTGAATAAAGATAATCAAAGTCTGCATATATTGAAAAAAAATGGAAGCTGCTTGGACTGCCTCTTGCACATGAACCCATGCACGTTCTATTACACAGCTTTTCAGTCCAGCCTGAATTAATGCAGTGCATATGTAGTAAAACCTGCTAGGTCAGCTGTTTCGACCTTTTGGGTCTCTTCAGTCTCAGACTGGTTTTACAATGTGAAGTTGGAATAGGTTTTAACCCCACATTATATAAGTTATGGCGTATAAAAAGTGACAAATCCCCTCTGTTGTACAGTGTACAGCAAATAAAAATACCCCTTGTGATCAGATTCACATGTCTTAGATAGGTCGGCAACCCTGCTTTTCAACACTATCTCTTAGCATGGGATGCTTCTACTGCAGCCACGGATTCTGGGTAATGACATGCAAAATGCAAATGAGCACTCAGTGTCACAACCGAATACAAAACCCTTCAGATTTTTTTTTAGAACCCAAACCCACGAATTACTTACAGTACCATCCAAAAACTAGAACGCCAGCCCAAGTCTCCAGCTCTAGGTGTTTCTCGCCGTATCTTAAATTATTATACGTTTTTCAGTTATATTATTTGAATTTCCTCATTGCTTTTATGATTTTATCCGTATTTCAGGCACAATTCCTCATGCTCTATTGTGCTATTTTAGCATTTTCCTGCTTATTTTTCTTCTTCCATAATTTGGTAAAATTACAATAGTTAAACCAAGCAAATAAAGTTTTGCCAAGACACAGAAAAATATTTTCGAGCCAAAACCAGAATACAAGTAAAACATCTCACCTTTACTTCTCAGGGGGGAAAAGGTTCATTTTAAGGTGATTTCTTTCAGAAAGTATTTTCTCCTCATTTTGAAAGCATAATTGCTTTCTAAAAACACAGAAAAGAAGCACAGGAGCGCACCAAGGAAAGGCAAAATTGTAAATGTATTAAACAATAAGGCAATAAAATAACTTACATGTAAGTAAGAATAAATGAGTATCCAGGTCAACGAAATGTTCAACAGATCGGCATCATCATCATTCAGACAGGGGGACAATTTCAGCTCCGTTTATGTGGAGATCCCGCGCGCTGGGACTCACTCTATAGCACTTGCTGCAGGAATCGCTTCCGCATGTATGCAGGTAGTGGCGTGGTATCCAAAGCTAATGCACATGTGTGGAAGGAAAGCCCCCTGTAGGCGTCTGTGGATGCCGGTTACGATGGAAAATCGTGACCGGATGGGTACACAACGGTGTAAACTGCCCCCCAAAGATGGAATGGGGAAGCTAGTTGCACAGTTCAGAGCATTGCCCTTGTTTTTAATAGCTGTAGATGTACTTTTACTGTAAATCAGACACACTTTTCAACGTCACTTTGACCACTGTCAGCAAGGGAGACCCGGTATTTCCACCAATCATTGATGTGGGTTCTTAGGTTCTTGTGGGTCCTGTATTTACGAGCCCAACTGCTACTGTTATGGATCACTTAGAATAGAAAGAAAAATTCATTGACGTTAATACAATACAATAATATCCAGATGGAACCGCTTACAAAGATGAGTCTGGCAGCAGGCTTTGCTGGCTACTCTGGGATGTTGTAATTGTAAAGAAGTTGCTAAAAATAGCCCAACATAACCATCATATATAAAATATAACAATAGACATGACAACAGCTGCACAATTTTTGACATACACATAATTAATAAACCTAATGGTTAGCCACCTTAAAGAAGGAATCCCCCCCCCCCCCCTTCAAGGTGTAACTCATATAATGTTAGCATCTTGCCCCCTGAGCATGTCCTGCTCTTAAAAAAAAGAAAAAGGAATATTAAAGGAGAAAACCAAGCTCTTTTTTTAAACATTTCTTTTACCCAGGATTGAAGTGGGGGTCTCTGGAGCTGAACCCGTTAATTTCAGCTCCGGGAACCCCCTGCTTCCGGAGATACTTACCTCCGTAGGGGGTGTCGGTAGCCGCTATGGCAGAGCTTTAACATTTAAAGCTCCCGCGTCATGCGGGCCAATGGGAAGCCACACATGATGATGTCACAGCTTCCTATTGGCCCGCAGGGCAGAGGGGCTTTGCAACTCCGCCATAATGTGGGGCTACTGGCACCTACTATGCACAAGCAGAGGGGCTACTGGCACCTACTATGGAGGCAAGTATCTCCAGAAGAAGGGGGTCCCCGGAGCTGAAAATAACGGGGTTCTCCAGAGACCCCCTGCTTCAATCTGGGATAAAAAATTTTTTTTAAAAAAGAGCTTGGATCGCCGCTTTAAAAACATGATCGTGGGGAGAGCTCCATTTTAACTTCCCGGACACCTGAACGGAGCATCGGATTTGATAAAGAAAAAAAACGGCGTCGGAAAGGACAAAAAGGGGTTAAAGTAAATAAACAATGCAAATACAAAGTTGATCTGCACGGACTGCTGCTTTTACACAGTCAGGGACTTCAGATCTACAATTGCAGTGCAGAACCTTCATTCTCTGAAATGTTTATAATAAAATGAACACGATTAAGGATGAAGAGGCGCTTCTGAATTGTTCTTCTGACAGCATTTCCTTTATTTCCAAACCAACCTATTGATTTGGTTTAAGTGTTGTTTTCATTTTACATAAAATGTCTAATTCCTGGCATGTTAACAAGAGAAAAAAATCCTTCCAAATAACAAATGGTGGATAAGCAATTGAGAAATCATTGCGGACAGATATGATTTCAGAACACTATATTCCAATATATTTGAAGGCAGCATTTCACCGCCTGCCCCTTCCCCCTTCTTTCCTTTACCAGGAACGGAACTAGGAGGGTCTCTGGACTTGAACCGCGCTATATAAGCCCCAGGGACTCTGGTTCCCTAAATACAGGATGTAGCAAGACTTGCTGTTCCCAGCGCGGACGAACAAGCAAAAGTCAACAACGCTGGGGACAATCCCGCCGCGATCGCACTGCGGGGGACGGGGGGTGTCAATGCTTGTTCATGGGATCCCCGCGGTGTTAACCCTTCAGTGCCATAACTATCTGGTCACGTGAACGTGAGCCCGAAGACGTTAAGGCTTACTACATCTGTACATACTGGTAAAGGGAACGCCGGTAGCTCTCTGTATTTAAATCCCCCCTTCACGCCTTATAATAGGAAGTCACAACGGATGATGTTGCAGCTTCTTGTTGATCCACGTAAAACAGGACATTTAAACCGACAGAACCAGGTTGGTCTCGGAGCTAAATAATAAAAAAAAAAGCACCTCGGTTAAATCAAACGGGGGGACGGAGGTTAAAAATGAAAATAAAATGAAGTAGGTGGAACTGCTGCTTTAAAGAACAAAATGTTTTCTTTGTATGTAACTTCATTTCAGTATGCTTTCTTTAAGTATAATCCGTTGACATTCACAGTGAATTTGGGGAGAGCTGCGATGAATCTCTCATTTGCCGTCTTTCAAAGCAGGGTAGTGTTGTGGAACAAAATAGCACACTATCAATGAACTGTGTCCGCCTGTAACATGAGACCGACTTTCAGTGATTGGCAATATTGATTTGTACTGGGGATAACAAAGGACTTACTTTGCTCACCACTTTGATGTGTAGATATTCGGCTTAGCATTTCTCACATCTTCTTTATCTCCAAAGAACAGTTGTTCAGTGTAAAATTGTAGATGAGAATCTCCTGGGGCTTGGGAGCTTCTGCCTGAGACTCAGCCTTGATCTCCACTTTTGTCTTTTTGGAAAGAATAAGAGCAGGTGGCAGTTTTTCCATCAAGAGACCGTTAAGTCTTGGCAGCCATATTTGTGCTTGTTTGTTGGGTATGCTACCTACTCTTCGACATACAAGTAAAGAGATATACGGTGTGTTGCATGAGTTTCAACATGACCAAGATAGAGTACAGATGTTCTGAAAGCGTCTATGTACGTATTAAACCCTTAAAGTGCCCTAATGACATACCTGGAACGTTACGGGCCTTGGCACGCCAAAGGCAATTATGACGTACAGTGTGACTTGCTTGTTTTCTAGGGGGTAATTGGGCTCACAGCTCCGGCGGAGTGACCAGCGTGACCCAAGCCCCCTCCACTTCCGGTTTCAGCATCCGTGGACTGGCGCAATCACGTGATCGGTCCCGGAGTGATCACATGACCCTGGAAGCTTGGCAGATCCGGTGGCATTCTGGTGCTGGTGCACTGTCAAAGGTTGAGTGTTTAATAAAGTCATTGTTCTTCAAAAGAACTTCATCCTTTTCCCAATGGGAAGGAGCGATTCAGACAAACTTTTATACAGTGCGATAGGGAGAGGTTATTATTATTATTATTATTATTATAATAATAATTTAAAACCATGGGCTACTCAATACCATAGTTACCAACATTCCAAAAATATTTTCAGAATCCAAATGAGTGATGGGCACCAAGCACCAATTGGGTTTAAAGCAGAAAAGTATGTGAAATCTTATATGTTTTTTTTTTTTTTTTTTTTTAAATAAATCAGTTCTGTAGTACATTATTAGATAATAAATAGTTCCTGTTTTTTCAATTCAACTTTTAATGAATTGTAAAGCTTCCTTCGATTTCTGTAACAGATTTTAGCCCACCTTCCAAGCAAAGCAAGATGTTTGCAACACTATCCAGTTTGTGATGAACTTGCTGCCAATATCCCCAGCAGTTTCAGCTGCAAACTGTAACAATAGGTAATGTTACCTTAGTAACATAATGATCCGTGTAGCTGCTGAGTCACACTGACTGAAGGATTGATTGAAACGGAAAGGCGGCCATTATGTTAGGCACACAATCAGGATTTTGACATATTTATAACAGCAGCACCAAACGATTGCCAGCTTAAGTAAGAATGTAGAATTATACATTGTCACATGCTTTACATATACAAAAAAAAAAGAAACAAAAAAAGAAAGTAGAATTGCTGCTACAGTATCAGGGGCACTGACATATCCATTCACATCCACTGTTATTGTGTTACTGATTGGACTTGAAACATTGTGAAAATATGGTCATTTAAATGGTCACTGGGCAGCTAGCCAATAGACTGTTAAAATGTGCATTCTGTAGGTTGATTTTATTGTAACCATGGAGTTTTCAGCGGTGTCAAGTGTCATTCTGCTCAGTGGAACCTCACAGTCCATATAATAAAATTCAAATTGATATGTAAAAAATATTAAGTAGTGGGCTTGCCGCTATGTTAAGTGCATCAATATCCCTGACTTAACCCACTAGACATATTCATGCCATAAGTACACTTGGCTGGAACTGCCCCTTTGATAAGGTTGGGGAAGGCCAGTGATAGTCAGTGGATGTGGAACGAGGTTTAGCTAGATCGTGTGGGGACATTAAAAAGCTGCATGGTGTGGATGCAATCACAGGGTTTAGGTGGCAGTAACAAGTCAAAGGGAGTGTTTGGGGGAGTTGAAGTGTATGTGGGTGGGGGGGGGGCAGTCAGAGTGTATGTGGGGGGGACAGTCAGAGTGTATGTGGGGGACACAGTCAGAGTGTATGTGGGGGCAGTCAGTGTGTATGTGGGGGGGACAGTCAGAGTGTATGTGGGGGGGACAGTCAGTGTGTATGTGGGGGCAGTCAGAATGCATGTGTGGGGCAGTCAGAGTGTATGGTGGGGCTGTCAGAGTGTATGGCGGGATAGTTAGAGTGTATGTGGGGGGCTGTCAGAGTCTACTGTATGTGGGGGGCAGTCAGAGTGTACTGTATGTGGGGGGGCAGTCAGAGTGTATGTGGGGGGGTAGTCAGAGTTTATGTGGGGGGGTAGTCAGAGTGTATGTGGGGGGGGCAGTCATAGTGTAGGTGGGGAGGAGGCAGTCAAAGTGTAGGGGGGTAGTCAGAGGGCATGTGGGGGGGCAGTCAGGGTGTATGTGGGGGTTCAGTCACTGTACTGTTTGTGGGGGGTCAGTCAGAGTGTATGTGGGGGGCAATCAGAGTGTAGGTGGGGGGCAGTAAGTGTATGTGGGGGGCAGTCAGAGTTTATTCGGGGGGGGGGGCAGTCAGTGTATTTGGGGGATGCAGACTTTATTTCCCTGAGATAAAGCAGCAGGGCAAGCTGTTCACCATATTTTTTTTGCATTTGATCTGTTTTACTTACTTTAACAGATCTCGTCTTGCCCTTTTCAATGCTGTTTTTCTTTTTCAAATCTGATGCTCCATTCAGGAGGATATAGGTGTTTGAATGATCAAAGTCAGGAGGTTAAAATGGAGCTCTCCCCCAGAGCTGCCAAGGGGGTTCACACATGCCTGAGATTTGCATGATATTCCTCCTCACTTCCAGGGTAGTGTATCCAGGAGTCTAGCAGAACAAGCTCCATGACAGGCAGAGTCAGCGACGTGCTGGGACGGTGTTGTAATGGCCCAGGGACCAGCAAAATAAAAGGTTAAGCCCAGTCCCTGGCTCCTGGCGTCCTTCCCTGGGACTCATCTCATCACCAGACCCCTGGGCTACCCTTACATGCCCGGTTGTCCCTTGCATCCTATGTAAATATGTACTCGTTATTCCTGTCTGTCATGTACTGTAACTGCAATTATAGAAATGTGATTTGTGTAATAATAATAATAATAATAATAATAGCATGTTCTTGTATAGCGCTGCTAATTGTACACAGCGCTTTACAGACATTTTGCAGGCATAGGTCCCTGTCCCGTGGAGCTTACAATCTATGTTTTTGGTGCCTGAGGCACAGGGAGATAAAGTGACTTGCCCAAGGTCACAAGGAGCCGACACCGGGTATTGAACCAGGCTCCCTCGAAGCAATCTCAGTGTCAGTCAGTGTCGTTACTCACTGAGCCACTCCTTCTCCAAGTGTAAGAGTAAACCAGAGCCAAAGTCTGCGGACATGCAGGGCTGGGAAACCTTTTGTGCCGCCCGCATGTCCAGAGACCCAAGCTGCCGGCCTGGAGGGGGAGGAGAGGTGCAGGGGACAAAATCAAAAGTATCTAGGGGCAGAGATCTGTCTGGGGGGTATCCACCCGGGGTATCCACCCGAAAAATGAGCATTTGGTTGCCTCCAAAGCCACAGCGGTGCCAGCCCAGCGTGACCTATCCTGTCAGCCAGGGCAAGAATTCCTCTGGTAGGCACTGCTCCCATTGGTCTGTTTAAACATCTCCCCGCAAGGACTTTAACTTTGAAAACATGCCCCCAGCCCTGATTGACCGTTGCAGGCCAATCCTTGGCTCCTGATTGGTGAACAGCATCTGCACTGTGATTGGTCGGCAGCCCGTCTACCGTGCTTTCCTATGGTAGCGCGGAAGCTGGATAAGGGGAACCCAATCAGCGCTCCACCGCTCATTCGGATCTTAATGTGTAAATGATCTAAGCGGTGTGCTCCAATGCTTTACCGAAAGCGAGGCATGAGAGCCTTGCCAGCGGGAAATTCAAGCGTGCTTTATGCTACGGGACTGTCGCTGTATTGGAGAAGTGGAGAGCAGGACTTTTCAGAGGGACTTTTGAAAGTGTTCTGCCGCGAACTGTCCAGAGAGGTCTTGACAGCTCCTACCTCATTGGAGTGTGGAAATAAACCCTGGGTAAGCGTTCAATGTGGCACTAAGCACCTCGCCAGCTAGGATTCCCCATTGTATTGTGAGTACACTGGCATCCGCCTTTATTCTAAAGCGGCCACCACCGCAAAGTGCGGGCAGACGCGGCTGTCTCGCGGCTGTTTCCTGGTGCGTGCCGCGCGTCAAAGTGGCGTCGGTCACACCGTGCCAGGGTTCCCCGGCATCCCCAAGGCCCAGAATGTTGATGGGGTAAGGGGAAGATGCGGAGCAGCCAGGGGGAGCAGCTGGGGATCGCGAGGTGAGCAGATGCGATGCGCACGCGGGGAAGAAGATGCGTACGCGGGGAGGGGAAGGCGGCTGGCGCGCGGCCAAGTTCGGCGCCCAGCCGAAAACAATTCCGGTGGAGGTGGAGGGTTGGTCAGCGCACGGGATTTTGCTCAAACGTAGAGATAAGAGGATAGGAAGATATGGAACACGGTATTAGTGTTTTAGTAATCGAACGGTACAATACAGCCAAAAGAACTTTGGAATTAAAAATGTATGAAAAATATATTTTTAAAATAGCTTAAAACTCTTTGGAATTAAAGAACCTTGGTAATTAAAAGTAAATATATGAAAAAATATATTCTAAAATAGCTTAAAAATCCTTAAATAAAATCCTTAAATAAAATTTAAATGGAATTGTGTGGTTTTTTTGTGAACAGAAGCAGAATACGTGCTATATGTGGATGACTAACAGGGTGTGTTTATATAGCCTGTTGTTGGTCTGAGGTAAAAAGGGGATAATGGGGCTGGTTAGCAGAGTTTAATGCGCAGTCTTTCCTTCACGGAATGCTGCTAAAAACAATAGCTTTCTCACCCTCCTGGTGGGGGCAGTACGTGAGTTGCTTCTCTCCCGGGGGCCCAAATAGGAAGAAAAGGGCCGAACTCGGTGAGTGAGCAAAATAGAATTTATTAGGTACAGAAAACAAAGTCAAAATAACACTCACGGTACAGCCTGACGAAGCATTATTGCGAAACTAGTTGTTCCCTGCCGGAGCCCATTGATTGAAGGACCCAGCCAGCCTGCTGACATCCGGTAAGACCTCCTCTTCCGGTCCCGCCGTCGGACGCGACCACGGGAGCTGTACTGGTGAGAGGAATATCACCGGACGATCAGGCTGATGCTGGGCTGTTTTAAAGCTGTACCGTGAGTGTTATTTTGACTTTGTTTTCTGTACCTAATAAATTCTATTTTGCTCACTCACCGAGTTCGGCCCTTTTCTTCCTATTTGGGCCCCCGGGAGAGAAGCAACTCACGTACTGCCTCCACCAGGAGGGTGAGAAAGCTATTGTTTTTAGCAGCATTCCGTGAAGGAAAGACTGCGCATTAAACTCTGCTAACCAGCCCCATTATCCCCTTTTTACCTCAGACCAACAACAGGCTATATAAACACACCCTGTTAGTCATCCACATATAGCACGTATTCTGCTTCTGTTCACAAAAAAACCACACAATTCCATTTAAATTTTATTTAAGGATTTTATTTAAGGATTTTTAAGCTATTTTAGAATATATTTTTTCATATATTTACTTTTAATTACCAAGGTTCTTTAATTCCAAAGAGTTTTAAGCTATTTTAAAAATATATTTTTCATACATTTTTAATTCCAAAGTTCTTTTGGCTGTATTGTACCGTTCGATTACTAAAACACTAATACCGTGTTCCATATCTTCCTATCCTCTTATCTCTACGTTTGAGCAAAATCCCGTGCGCTGACCAACCCTCCACCTCCACTGCAACTACAAGAAGATTCCGGGCTTTATCTTCTCTACTGGTCCAGCTGCAGAAAACAACAAGGGCAAGTATACACTACCCTTTCTTTGGTTACACACTACCACACAGGCAACATCACAAGCCTATACAAATAGGGAGCGCCCCAACCTCTTTTCTTTTTGTCGAAAACAATTCCGGGCAAACGTTAGAATAAAGCTGGCCGCAGCAGTATAGCTCTGATAGTGTTTTTTGTGATGGGCTGTGCTTGATGGCTGTGTCTGGAATAAAAATTCTGTATTAAACTGCTTTGTCCTGCTTGGTGCCTTGATCCCTGGGTTAAATTCTGGTCCCCCGTGACAGGGGTTATGCTGTGCAGGGGGCGGAGTTATGCTGTGCAGGGGGCGGGGTTATTCTAATGCTATTTCCCAGGGTCTCCCAGCAGTGTGACATTTACCGTAATGCTGCACGAGACTGTGAGACAGAGTCCTAATGCATGACTTGACGGGGTTGCCAGAGCCAATTGCAGTCTAATGGTTACCAAGGTAACCTCCAAAATGAAAGGAATCAGGATTTTGAACATATTTTAAAAAAAAAGAACGAGCAGGACATGCTCAGGGGGCAAGTTACTAACATTATATAAGTTACACTCATATAGGCTTCTGGTTTGGGTTTTCTGCTTTCACATGGTATCTGCCAAACTAATTACAGTATATGCAAAAACAACATCTGAACCACATGTTATTAGCATCGGTTAATGTAATGCTAACATAGCGTTGCGTTATCTTTCAATAACATAAGGCTAAGTACGTCTTGGTGTTCCCCAAAATAGGTATTTTGCTGGAGTGGAGAGAGAAGAAAGACGATATCGCTGTTATTTAAATCAGGGGTGCGCAAACTCTTCTCCCTGCTCCCCTCGCGTGCTCTCACCACTTGCTCACCTCCCCCACCCCCCCTGCTTGGGTTCTGCGTCGGCCATGTGTCGGCTGCGGGGTCATGTGATGTCAACATTGCCATAGCAACGCGATGTCACGTGACCCCACGGGTTGCCATGGCGATGTGCCGCTGGAACGTTAAGGTAAATAAAGTTACAAAGGCCTCGCATGATCTCTGGCATTTAATTTAAATGCATTCAGGGAAGCGCGGGGCCTCTGTAACCGCCGCCCCCCCCCCGCCCCAGTTTGCGCACCCCTGATAGAAATCATGCCAGACTGTAGCATTACTGCCATTAAGACATAGCAAAAGCCCTATGTCCATGTCTCGACAGGAGTAACGCCAAGTTTAGCTATGACTTACTTAATAACAGTCATTTCCTGCGGGAGCCTTTTTGGACTTTTGGAGGTGAAGATATGAAAGCGCCATGTTTGCATATCATTTGCATGTAATTATCACTAACGATCGTTATAGATAACTCTAAAGAACAGAACACATGGGCTTAACGTTATGCTATTGTCCTTTGGGGAAACTGTATTACCATTAACGTGTCATAATTAAGCTTAGCGGATCTAGGCCTTAGACCAGGGTTGGCCAACCCCAGTCCTCGAGAGCTGCCAGCATGTCAGGTACTCAGGACATCCCTGCTTCAGTACAGGTGGCTGAATAGTAGCTCAGCCTTTGACTTGAACCACTGATTGAGCCACCTGTGCTGAAGCTGGGATATCCTGAAACTCTGACCTGCTGGTGGCCCTTGAGGACTGCAGTTGGCCCCCCGCCTTAGATGGTACAAGCCCTTCAAAAACAGGACCATCTTGATAACATCGGGATGGTTGACAAGTATGTAATATCACAAATGATTACAACACTTCAACCTCTGACTAAGGCTGCGCTTATAGTGCCTGGTGACGCGACGTCGCGCCAAAACAAATACATTGAATCCGTCGCATGCGCTTATAGTAAGCGCAACAGCGACGGAGCGACCAAAAATTTGGAAGCCAGTGTTATTTGATTTTTGGAGAGACAGTCGCCACATGTGTCTGTCTCTAAACCAATCACAGAGCGCCTATTGCACGCTGCCCTCCCCCTTTGGTGACGTCACTGGTCTTGTCACCAGCGACGTCGCTCAGACTTTAAGTGCAACTTTTGGCATTGGCGACGGTGACGGTTGACGTCATTGGTCGCATCGCCGGCACTATAAACGCGGCCTAAAAGGCGTCACATCCAAAGCGAGGAAAAAAAATGCATAGTAACTCTAGTTTGTGTAATGACTCCCTTTACCCTAAGAGGGAAAGGTATTATTTAGCTTTCAGTCCTACAAAAACACCACTACAAAAACATTACATTTATCAACATACACATTTACCGTGTTTTTAGCTTCTGTAATAAATCCCAAATCCCTTTGTCCCTTTCTCCTATCCTATTTTGCACATTTTTAGCCTGCTTCTCTGCTATCGTTTTATCACCTGTCACGTTAGTTTAGGACCACTGGTGTTAACGTAGAAACCTGTGTCTTCAAATCGGGTTTCTTCTGTCTGTTTCAGAGGTACTTAGAGAAGTCACACAGCGTAGTAAAGAGGTTTCGCTCTCTTGATATTAATTCCCCTATCAATTTCCTTGTGGGTATTCAGCAGAGTGCAAAAACTGTATGCATCATTGGTCAGCCATGCGTGAGCCAACAATACAGTGATCCTCCTTATCTGAGCTAAACCAATAGAGCAATGGTCAGGACTAAAATCCGTCTCTAATAATGGAGCAGCAGAGATCTCACAATGCTTTCATACTGGAATAACATTACCATAATTGCCCTAACGTGAGCGGCACTTGTGTGCATCATAGAGACTTTACATTTGTGTCTTTTATATGTATGGTTGTTCTTGGCTGGAATCCCTAATAGTCAGTTATATGTCTGTTTCTTTTTGTATATTATAATCAGTGAAGTGCAGAATTACTTTGCATTGTTTCTGGCAAACAGTTGTATTTTAAATCTGTTTATTTTCTCTTCTCTCCGGATCCTGTTCTTTCTAAAGAAAGGTTTGTCCTATCCAATGTTGCCGTGTTTATGACGGCACCGTGCGATATTTGTTGACAACTCAAAAATAATATTTGACAAATTAGTGATGAATTAATGCTTTCTTAAGAAGCACTGATTGTTTTATTTATTTATTTTCATTACACCGTTATAGCTCTGAGAGGGGAACTATCGCGTTTTAATGAAAAACCCCATTAAGTCAATGGCAAGCAAATCTTACAAAGAACATGCAGAGTGTATCAAGGAAATAGAGTGCAGCTACTGCAATGCAATGCCAGCTTTGTGGCAAGACACTAAGGCCCATGTTTACTAAATGGTGCAATTCCATACAAAAACAAGGAGATTGTACCACAGGAGAAACAAAGTAAAGGTCTATTTAGCCCATTTATATAAAGTAATAATATAAAAAGTTCATCATCATAATACGAAAATAAATATAAACAAGCAGAGAATAATTGTGCAACATTTCGGGGCACCTCTGTGTATCTTATAATAAATGGTTATTCAGTATCTCCATGATTGAAATAACAAAGAATCACCTCACTGCATAGTCTGTGGTGTTTCCTTTCCAAAATCAGCACATTAATAGTAAGTACACATACTGTACAGGGCCATAATTACTTAACAGTGCTAAATCATGACACCTTGCTGTACGATACCGAAAGACACACACTGTAAAGCGCTGAGAGGATCATCTCAATATATAGTCCATCCAAGAGTTAAAGGTACTGGGTATTGGGTCTTATTGATTGGGCACTGGCCGCTTACAGAATAAGCGCCATTAGCTCCTAAAGCTATGATTATACCAAATTTCACACGCAACGGCGCGCGCCTGAAAAACAAAATAAAACAAACCAATACGAGTGTGCATACCAAGCGCGACGTAAGCGCCGCAACGTACTGCAAAGCGTTTGTCTCCTCAAGCAATTTGAGCTTTTGTTATTCACACACAACAACCGCATCACGTGACACGCATGGCCAATCACAGTACATCATCAACCAACCAATCTGGCCATGTCTCCCTGCAGCAGCGATACAAATCTCTTTGGCATGTTCAGCAGACTCTCATTGCATCCTAACCTCCCTGCAAGCTGTTTCCCCTCCGTCCTTCTCAGTGGGTACTTTAGACATGCACCTCCCATGGATAGGAGTGGCAACTACCAGGGGATGAAGTCCAGAGTATCATTGTTTGCTATGAGGTACAGCATGTGTCAATACTTGTGAAGTGTTTTAGATGGCTGCCAATAAAGCACCTTTTTGTTTTATAAAAGTTCCTGGCGCCCATTCTTTTCCCTACACTTTCATTCACGCCCATCCTGCACCTACTGTGCCCAGCACCCTGCAAAGGCCTAAGAGACTGAGCACTGCCATTGTACACAACTTATCTAATGGGACCTCCTTTAGAGCCCGATAAGTAAGGTTACAAATGTAATAAAGGGCTCATTACCCCGTTCAGTGATTGTAAAATACCCAGTTTATATAATGTGGTTGTGCTGAGTGATTTCCCCATGTATGCTATGTTGGTTCTGTTTTAAGGCCGCGTTAATAGTGACAGCGACGCAACCGATGCTGTCGCCACTGGCGAAAGTTGAACTTTAGTTTTAAGCGATGTTACTGGTGACAAGGCCAGTGACGTCACCAAGGAGGAGGGCAGTGCTCTGTGATTGGTTTAGAGACACATGTGGCGACTGTCTAAAAAAAAATCAAATTTCCCTGGCTTCCAAATTTTTGGTCGCGACATCGCTCCGTCGCCATCGCGCTTACTATAAGCGCTTGCGACGGATTAACTGGATTTGATTTGGAGCGACGTCGCCGTCACCAGGCACTATAAGCACAGCCTAAGAAAGAAACATCCACGATTTGTACAGTACTGCTGCGGCCGAGTTTATTCGAGCATTTGCCCGTTCTCAGCCGCAGCAGTTACCTGGCGCGCGCCGGAGGGTGCCGGGCGCGTGCCGAAGCAGCGGAGGAGAGGCCCGCCGATCGCGGCTTCCCCCTCTCCTCTCCGGGTCCGCCGGGTCCCCCGGAACCCCCTGCCGCCGTCCCCCACATCGCGGGACACCAGGGCTCCCTCGGGGAGCCCTGGACGCGCGTGCAGGGGGCGCAGGCACCCAAAAGGTGATCGGTGACGCGCGGCACGCCGAGGGGCTGCCACTTGCAAGCTGGGAAATCTCCCGGCTTGCGGAACTGGCCACACTTCAATAAAGTGTGTCGCCAGTGTATGTTTATTAGCTCGGAATATGTGGTTTCAAGAGACGCAATGTTTTAGAAGCAGAAAATCTTATAGAATACGGCGAGATCACAATGTTTTTTTCCCGCTACATAGTACCTTGTCAGAACGCGCAATTTGACATGTACAAAACCACAGCCACAGAAAAAGGTCCCCTACATTTTTTGACATTTCCTCTAAATACCCAATTAATGGTATCAATTTCGGCAGCAAGCTACGCTTAATTCCTCTAAATACATGTTAGTAATATTTATACTATTCTTTCTCATTTTAAAGATATCTGCAATAAAGTATACAGTTTACAAGCATAAACTAGCTATTTGTTGATGTGTTTTATATCAGATAATTAAAAAAGCTCATTGCTTTATCTTGTCAGTGGTTCCGCCAGCTTGCTGAGGTATTTCAGCCTATTTTCTGCAAAGATTTTCAACCCCCAACCATTAAAGGAAATGCCACATCTGATTTCTATGCTACCTTTATCAATCTCTTTATCAGTTAATTATATTATTTTTACAGTTCTCCTGTCCTATCGCTTTAGCAAAATGTATGACTCATATTTCATGCATATGAATTGCAGCGTATTCCAAGAACTGTTTTGTATTATATCTGGATTGAGAAAAACACCCCGTTGGCATTTAATTCCATCAAGGACTTATGGGACGCTGCTACTTGTGACTGTAGGGTATTGAAGTATTGAGCCAAAACAATAGTATAGACAATATCTATCCAGTCACAGGCCTTGTACTGCATCACACATTAATATCTGTGAACTATAAAGACCATTTGGAAGAGTCCTTGAAAAGAAGGACCAAGAACAATTGTTACATTATTTCAAGATGCAGAAAAAAGATACTTGTGTGGCTTTGGAAATCTTGCATCCAAAGCATCAGTTAGCCGCACCCCACCCAAAAAAATAAATAAATATTATATGTATTATATTAAGTGAATTCTCTTAGGGGCCCAATCATTTTGCACCCCTTCATTTTGCCTATTATATGTATCCAAACATTTAATTGAATGTTTCTCTTAGCAAACTCCTGTTTATGTTGGTTAATAGAACACTCATTCCTTACTTAGGCTGCGCTTACAGTGCCGGCGACGCGACGCCGCATCAAAACAAATGCATGGTCGCCGTTGTCGGTGCTTATAGTGCAGGCGACGGCGCAACCAAGCGACGGCGCTACCAAAAATCTTGTAGTCACTGTTATTTGATTTTTTTCGGCGACGGTCTCTCCCTTTGTGGTCAATCAGAGAGCTTCTCCATCCCTCTGCCTTCCCCCTTTCTGACTATCGCAACGGCGATGGGTGACGCTGTCTAGGTTGGCTGGGGGCTCGTGCAGCCGAATTCCCCGGTCTACAAAAGGAAACTTATCAAAATGTGGCGCTCTAAATATTCAGATGTCAATCATAAAGAGTATAAATTAATATAACAGTGATACTTATATAAACATATAGGAAGATGCAGCTGTGACCCGGCTGAGGTTTGCTCGGTCAATCCTCTTGGTACGAAATGGCGATGGAGTCTCCGGGAAGCGCAATATATGTAATAAAGAATAAAACAGTGATGGTGCAATATTGTTAAAACAAGGTTAGTGAATTCAAATAGTGATGACACGGCTTTCTATATATATACTCACAAACGTGTGAGGTTTTGCAGGCACATAAAGGTATCTTTTAAGGCATTCATTCAATCACCAGGAGATGCAGAGATCAGTGTTTCCCCGTGTGTATGGACTCCCAGGAACCTTATTTAAAAGATACAACTGGACATAGTGCAGACTGTATATATAGTTTATCAAAGGTAAGTAAAATCAATTACACTCACATATTTTCAGATACAGGTAAGCATTTTAGATCGCAATGGATCTCTCTGGCTGGGTCGATGGTGTCTCAGCTTCCCCTCTCTCGTGGCGTGCGTTCCACCAGTGCGTTCCAGACACCGGAAGTGATGTCATCCGCCGCGTCCACTTCCTGGGGTTCCAGCCGTCTCAGGGATAGAGCGTCACTCTACGCGTTTCACCACATAGGTTTCATCAGGTTTCATTCATGCAGCCGAATTCCCCGGTCTGCAGTGAGCTGCAGGGGGAAAGACAGGGGGAGTGACGGGGGCGCTGCCATGACATCCCCCGGCAGGTTCGCCCTCATTGGCTGAACCGCCGGGGGGCGTGGCCTAGCGCTCCGTCGCCAGTGTTAATCTCAATTTTCGGGTCTGCAAGAAAAAACCCCAGCGCAGCGGCCGCCCCTTGCAGAGGGCCCAGCCCCATTGAGAGGCTACTCTTATCCCCGCAGCGCCCGCCATAGCGGGAGCTGCAGCAGCCAGTGGGGACCAAGCCTTAGTTTTGGTGGAGCAGCTTTCCAGTGCTGGAGAAAAGTGATCCATTCAAAAAGAAATGAGACAAAAATCTTCTCCTGCACACGGAAGCGGCTTCACAGTTTTTTTTAAAATAAAATCCTTTGTGGCTTATTCTGTATTCTCCAAAATGGCCGATGGGGTTGTTTTCGGACGAAACTCCCTATTAAATAATCAGTGGTGAATTTCGGCTGAAAATGATGCGATCGGTTCCTTTTGAGTATATAGAATAAGCCCCTTTGACTATGAATCGCCTCATTGTCCTGGAAGATAGTCTTGTTTCATATTGCCCCGCAGTAACCCTGAACAGGGCCACTGACAGATTTCCTGGGGTCCAGGACTAGAGTCTCGACCGCCCCCCCCCCCGTGTCAGTGGTCTTGTGAGCCCACCAATTCCATACTACCTTGCAAGCCCCCTCCCCGTGTATTTCTCTCCTCCATCTCACTCTTACCCCCTTCCTTGCTCATTCACTCTCTCCCCTTCCTCACCCCTTCTTTCTTCCTCACTCCCTCACCTCTTGTCTCCTCTCAATCAATACCGCTCCCTCAATCCCCCCTCCTTTCCCCTGACACACAAACACACACAAACACACCCACACCACACACCACACACACACCCAATAATTACTCCCACAGGAACTTACCTAGTGCCACTTCCTCTGTGCTGCCGCCCTCCATCTTCTTCGAAATCGCAGCATCAAATGACACTGCGGACATCACAAATGCCGTGTCACACGGTGTCTTGATGCCATGGCAACATGACGTACTTTGCCGGCGCGTTGCCATGGCAATGAGACGCCGTGTGACGTCGCAGCTTCATTTGACGCTGCAGAAAAAAGGCAGAGGCAGCAGGTAAGGAACTTGCTGTCAGGCCCGATAGGCCAGAGACATAGGCCAGATAAACTCTGTGTATGGGTTTCCGCCCCAACATTTTGCTGCACTAGGCACGGGCCTAATCTGCCACGGCACCCCACAAAATAGATACAAACATCCCCACAATCCATTCAAAACCAATGACCCCCAAAATCCATACAACCCCCCCCCACCACCCCCAAAATACATATAAACCCCCCACTCCCCCAAGTACATACAAAACAAGCTTACCTTGGCGATGATCTCAAGCCTCTGGTACCCCCACTCTCCCCAGCTGCTGCGGGCCTCCTGCCGGGCTTCCCTCTCTCCCATGCTGTGCGGGCCTCCCTCACTTACCCACGCCGGGCCTCTCTTTGACGCCGGCGCACACCGACATCAGAGTGAGGCCCAGTGAGGGAGGCCCGTAGCTCACCCGGCGGAAACCAAAGAACCGGCAGCTGGACAAAAGTTGAGCCCGACCTCTGGCCTGGCCCAACTTCCAGCGCCGGTTTGCCAGGCCCCGCACAGCCACCAGGCCTGGGACACTTGCTCCAGCTGTCCCCCTCCGTTGGCGGCCCTGTCCCTTAACACAGAAGGGGGTTACTCCTATGTGCTATATTAAAGAAATGCAGATAGAAATCCATTTGTCATAAGCATGCACGGTTCTTGTATATTTCTATTTTTTGTAGCAACAATTTTCTGCTTAAACATTCCTTTTAATCTAAGACCATACACATTTATATCTCCATATATCTAAGCCACCTGCCAGCGAATATATATTGAATGCCTCATGCAAGCAAAAGTAGTGTGTTAACCCCACTGGCACTAAAGGCCAGAATTCTGTCATTGGATAGATAAGCAGCCTCAGACTCACTTTAGGTAACTGGGTTTTATTTTCAAATCACCTTTGACCCAGTGGGCTAAGCAGCAATATTTCCATTTGTCTTGGTAATAACTGCGACTACTCCCCGTGCAGATCTGCTGCTTTTGTCTTCCCTGCCTCTGATGTTGGAGGCAGATAGGCTCAGAAAGAAACCTCAGTCTCGGTAGACTGGGGGTGGAGATTAGATGTATGAAAGTCACTTAATTTGATTTTTGCCACTCACAAAAAAATATCAACAGTGTAATAAACTCCAAAAAAAGATTCAGTGCAAAGGAGTTCACAATTACATGCCTATTACACCATGAAAATGGAAGCAGACACACTATTACACAGCCTGGATTATAGGTGACTTTTTTCTTTTAACTTTGCCCTTGTAGTTTTAATAGGCTTTTCCACAAGTGAAACGAGAGAATACCGAGTCTTTTTTTCCTTCTTAGGAGACACTTCATAGTGGATTTATTCAGTACTTTTCTAATATATACAGTATATATATATATATATATATATATATATATATATATATATATATATATATAGTTATAATCTGCAGAATCATGAATAATATAAAGTCAATAAACAGCACAGGCATACTCTATTACAGTGCCGATCAACTACATTCCTCAAGCCCCCTCTTCATTAGGTCAGGTTTTCAGAATATCCCAGCTTCAGCACAGGTGGCTCAATCAGAAGCTCATGTCGAAGACTGAGCTACCTGTGCTGAAGCGGGGACTGATTGAGCCACCTGTGCTGAAGCAGGGACTTGTTGAGCAACCTGAGCAGGGCATATTCTGAAAACCTGACCTTTTGGGGAGGCTTGAGGACTGGAGATGAGCCCCCTTCTTGCTTCATTACACAATCAGCACGGTAAATGCACCGAAGTCTGTGCATACTGCAGGACTACGGTACCGTTAACTATATTTACTCCAGTGTTCTAATTTTAGGGGGAAAAAAAGTGTTTTTCATGATGCCCAAATGCTTACTTTACCACTCTGATAGAAATCTGCAATCTGAAGACAGATCAGAACCACTTGGCCCATCTAATCTGCCCATTTCCCTATCTATTGTAACCTTAGGCCCCATCTGATACTTAGCTTTATGTTATATGTGGGATAGTACTCTGTGTATCCGAAACCTTTTGGAATTCCCTAACTGAATTAGCCTGAACCACCTCTGCTGGGAGACCATTCCATGAAGCTAACACCCTTTCCATGGAGCAGAGCTCCCTCACATTTGATATGAGCCTTCTACCCTCTAGGTTCAGAGCATGACTGGTTGTTCTAACACGTCTCTTTCTCTGAAATATGCATCCCTCCTGCAAGTATGTATGTATGTCTTTATGTAGCGCCACCCATGTACATAGCGCTTTACAGGTGCTGCCAGTATCTTGGTGCTGTTTAAATCTCCCGGTCACGTAGGCCAATCGGAAGGGATGATGCCACAGCTTCCTATTGGTCGTGTGACAAGGGTGCAATGAAGCTAGTACGAGAACCCTGCCTAGCCCAGCCAGAGCTGCTACCGGCGCTCCCTAGGGAGGTAACTATCATGGAATGCAGGGGGTCCCCGGAACTGAAATGAATGGGGTTCTGCTTTGGAGACCCCCCTGGTCCAATGTTATTTAAAAAACAAACACACAAAAAACCCTGCATAGCTTGGGCTGCCTCTTTAAGGTGTTTCATCCACTACAAACCCCCATTTGGGCTACCGCTTGGCAAGTTCATCGAATAAACATAAGCGAAATAAAATCCTTTGGGACTTGTAAATGGAATGAAATGAACTAATGTTTCTGAGACTGCCATCTGAAACTCGTAAGACAACCGCACCAATTCATCTTATTGGCATGTCATTTGGGAAATTATATTTGAAGTAGAGTAGAGGCTGTTACCAAAGAGGAGGTACTATTATCTTACCAGCAAGTAATTACTTTGTACTGTACATTTGAATAAACATTTTTTTCATTTCATATGTCCGTATACTAATCCTCTTGTATAACTTATATAACATGCCCTACAGTGTACTTGAGCATATCTCTGCTTCATTTGTATTTTTGCTTTATGGTTCTTGCTCTTATTTGGTTTCTTCTACTTTTGACATTGGATTAGGAGGGTGATATTCTTTTTCTTTTGGTCTTACCAGCAGATGTACAGTCTTCTCCTCCAAATCCCAGGGGAGCGATGTTGTCAGCCATACAAAGAAAAAAACATATATAGGGCAATATTGCAAAACACGGTGAATGTGAACTTAAGAGTGCTCCAAAATGCCTCCTCACACTTGAGTAGTAGTATAAAGGCACAAATCCAGTCAGTGGCAATGATGTTGCTGGATACAGGATAGTTGATTCAGCAGATCTTGGATTCTAAGAGAAACACAAGCCATCGTGCAGATTAAACACACATTTGTAAAAACGAAATGCTTTACAATTGAAGGCTTACAGTGTAGCAGTCAATCATGGGCACGGTATCCATCAGGTAGAGACATCTGGCAAGTCGTGACCTCACCGCTTCACCGCCCACGCTCCGATCACATCCGCGTCCTCGTTGTTCCGCTGACGTCACGTCCGGTTCGCAATGGAAGCTTTCCGGCACTGTCAAGGGAAACCTCAGGGACGCCTCTTACAGTCTTACAGTCTTACAGTCTTACAGTCTTACAGTCTTACAGTCTTGCAGTGACTGAGGAGTGGCTCAGTGAGTAAAGACACTGACCAGCACTGAGTTTGGAGCAGGGGAACCTGGTTCAATTCCCAGTGTCGGCTCCTTGTGACCTTGGGCAAGTCACTTTATTTCCCTGGTCCTCTGGCACCAAAAACATAGATTGTAAGCTCCACAGGGCAGGGACCTGTGCCTGCAAATGTCTCTGTAAAGCGCTATGTAAAACTAGCAGCGCTATACAAGAACATGCTATTATTATTGTCTGCACGAATGAAAAAACATTTCACGTCAGTTTGTATTATCCAGCCCTTGTAACAATGTGGTTGTGTGTTTGTTTCCACTTTTATTGCCAAAGATCATATTACTAAATTCGTTATCCACATTTTCTCTCCCTCTATTTTGTCCTCTTATTGAAATTTGCTCATACAATAAAAAAAATGTCTTTTACCCATTTTCTTTTCTTTCCCTTCCTTCCTTCCTTCCTTCCTTTTTTCTTTCCTCTCCTGTTATGCTTTTGTGACGGCAGCATTAATAAATCCCTAGATCAGCACCTATTCCTTAAAGTATTTGAGGGATAACAGAAAAGCTGTTGAATAAGTGCTTCTCCAAACCCAAACGCTGTTGTATATTTGCAGTGCATCTGCACCATGTGTCCTTGGAATCCTGGCTGATGGCTTTTAGGGGACGCACAGAGGATAGATGTAACATTTTAGTGCTGATGAAATAATTAAAGTGTGCACTCTGTGGTGCTGAATTTGTGTAGTCATAGACAAAATAAAAATGCCACTAGTGAGCACATTCACACAGCTGGTGCAACTACTAGGGGGCCACCTATGGCGACACATTCTGGGGGGCAGCGTGAGGGAGGTCAGGTGCAGAGCAGGCTGCTTACCTCCCACGTTGCTGCCATGCTCCTGGCCTGCATACAACTATTCAGGGTAAGAGAGGGGTGTAAAATGTAAGGGGGGAAGGGGTATAAAACGGAAGGGGGGATGTGTAAAACAGAGGTGGGGGTGTGTAAAATGTACGAGAGATGTAAAATGGATGGGTGGTGTAAAAACGAAGGACGGTCAATACAGTAAAATTGGTGGGTGAGAGAGAATGGGGTGGAGGGGTTAGAGAAGGTGGAGGGGGGGGCAGGAGAGAGTGGTGGAGGGGGGTGAGAGAGAGGGGTGGAAGGGGGTGAGCAAGAGAGCGGTGGAGGAGGGTGAGCGAGAGGGGTGGAGGGGGTGTGCGAGAGAGGGGTGGAGGGGGTGTGAGCGGTGGAGGGGGGGTGAGAGGGCTGAGAGGAGGAGTGAGAGAGAGGGTTGGGGGGAGAGAGGGTTGGGGGGAGAGAGAGGGTTGGGGGGAGAGAGGGTTGGGGGGAGAGAGGATTGGGAGTGTGAGAGAGGGGTGAGTGGGCTGGGAGGGTGTGAAAGAGAGGGTGGAGATGAGAGAGAGGGTTTGGGGAGCGAAGCATGTGGGGGAGAAGCTGGAGAGGAGGGGAGCTTGTGGGAAGAAGCTGGAGAGGAGGGGAGCTTGTGGGAAGAAGCTGGAGAGGAGGGGAGTGTGTGGGAAGAAGCCAGCAAGCAGGCAGGGCCAGTGCAACCACAAGGTGGCCTATGGTGGCAGATTTCGGGGGAGCGGTAGCAGCTGATGGTGGCAGTGTGAGTCACGGGAAGCTGGGAGCAGAGCACTCAGAGTGGATGAGGAAAATGAACTGCAGACGAGGAGGAGAACGGTGTCTGTGGCAGAGGACGCCCCAGCGACCTGGAAGAAAGTGCAACCCTGCCTTTCCCCATTATCTCTAAACATGCAATGCTTAAACTGGAGCCCTGAATTCTGGGTAATCACATACAAATGATCACACACTGTCACTTTTTGTTTCGTGTCAATTTTAACATGGACCCCCTTTAAACCTATACCTGCCGCATTACACAGCTTTGTCAGAACTTGCCTGGGTTCAAGCATTGCAGAGCCAGTAAACCTCACAGACAGCTATTTCACTGTCAAGATAGGACGAATTCCTCTTGCTAGTTGCAATTTCACTTTTTAAATACAGTAAATCTTCTACAGCGTCTACTGTATTGTCTCTCTTGTAAAGCGCCAAGTACAGCTGCGGAACATACAAAAATTATAAGGTATAGACAGCACTCCTAAATGAGACAAATGGCAATAGATAAGGTGAAGGTGCACAGGAACAGGAAAATGAGCCCCAAAAGCCCTCGGAAGAGCATATACAGAACAAGCAGAGTTCCCAGCACTCAAGAAAAGAGTAATGTCCAATGCACCAGAGTACATCAAAGATAAATATTTTTCTGAACAGGGAGACAGTTGGAGATTAGGGAGGTTAATGCATGGCTAAAAAAAGTGGTGTAGGAAGGAGGGTTTGTTTGGTTTTTAGAGCACTGGGACTCGTTTTCAGGAGAGTTGCGATCTTTATGGTAGGGACGGATTGCACCTCAATTAAGAGGGATCTTCTGTGCTAGAGGGGAGAATGTTAAAAAGGCTGGAGGTGATTTTAAACTAGGATGGAGGCAGGAGGGACAAGAAACAAATAACAAACTAAATAGAATTGATGGGAATGGGGAAATAGTAAGGGGTCATGGAGGTAGAATGGGATCAAGTGCGAGTTTACAAAGCAGGGAGACACACATATTAAATACAGATAGTACTAGACCACTTCTAAAGACTAAATCCAATTGGAGTAGAAAAGCAGGAGCAGATAAGATAATAGTACAGCCTGGAAAAAATCTTAAAGGCATGCTTACTAATGCAAGAAGACTAAGCAATAAAATGGACGAGCTTGAATTAATAGCTACAAGGGAGCCATGTGATATCATAGGCATTACTAAAACATGGTGGCAAGAGACTCATGACTGAGCAGTTCATTTAGAGGGTTATTCCCTTTTTCGGAAGGATCGAGCAAATAGAAGAGGAGGTGGAGTATGTTTATATGTTAAACGGGATCTAAAACCTATTATAAGGGAAGATGTTTATGAAGGGAATTATGAAAATGTGGAGACCTTGTGGATAGAAATTAGCAGTGGAGGTAAAAGTACAAAGAAAATGTTTGTTGGGATAAGCTACTGTATAAACCACCAAATATATGTGAGATTGCAGAAGCTAAAATACTTTTGCAAATGGAGAAGCATCAAAACTACAGTAGGTCATGTTTGTATAATGGGTGATTTTAATTATTCAGACAGACTGGGGCAATGAGAATAGCATTACAATGAAAGGAAAGTTTTTTTGGGGGGGGGGTGCTTAAAGACAATTACATGACCCAAACTATTGAAGAACCAACCAGAAGAGGAGCAATGCTGGATTTGGTAATATCAAACAATGTAGAAGTAATAACAAATATTGAAATCCGGGAACATTTGGGTAACAGTGATCATAACATGGTCTCATTTGAAATAAATTATAAAAATCCATATTACTTGGGTTCAACAAAGACCTCAAACTTGAGAAAAGCAGATTTGAATAAACTGAGGACTAATCTACAAGGAATACATTGGAATGATGTTTTTGTAGGGAAAAATGTGGAAGATAAATGGCCAGTCTTTAAAACATTATTAGAAAAGCACACTTATCAGTGTACTTATCGGTGAGGAATGTAACAAAAGTTGCAAAAGGGCAATCAAATTAGCAAAAATTGAAATTGAAAAAGGATTGCAATAGAAGAAAGATCAACCCTAAAAAAATTGATATATACACACACACACACACAAACACACACACAGTCATACAAACAAAGAAAAAAAGAAATCACATAGAGAGCACTCACAATATCCAAATATCCAATATTTTTTTTCTTTGTTTGTATGACTATTATGCTCTGTCCCTGAGCACCGATTGGCATCTCTTATTATAGAGGAATTTATTACCAGTCCTTTTGATACCAAGTTATTATAGGTGTGTATGCGGTATCTGTTTTTTGTGTCTATATATACACACATATGTAATTGTTTTAAAGGAGCAAACCAAGGATTGAAACAGGGGCTCTGTGGAGCTGAGACCCATTCATTTCAGCAATAGGGACCCCCTTTTTCCGAGATACTTACCCCCGAAGGCGGTGCCAGTATCTCTGTGCTTTGTAAAGCGCCCGCATCACGCGAGCCAACAGGAAGCCGCACAGGATGACATCACAGCTTCCTATTGGCCAATAGGGTGCGGCAGCTTTAATACACCACCATTACATGAACCCTGCTAGCTAAGCGGACCAGCTACCAGCACCTCCTATGGAGGTAACTATCTGTGAAAGCCGGGGGTCCCTCGGAGCTGAAATGAATGGGGTTCAGCTCTGGAGACCCCCTTTTCAATCTAATGTAAAAAAAATCGCCCCCCTTTGATCGCTTTTTTAAAGCGCAAACTGTTTACATTAGGCTGTGCTTATAGTGCTGGCGACAGCGACAAATGCATTGCCGCCATAGTGTGTGCTTATAGTAAGCGTGACGTGACGGAGCAACAGTTTGGTCGCAATCGCTGAAAGTCATCGCTATTTGATTTTTCCAGCGACCGTAGCCTGACCATCGCGTCGCCGGCACTATAAGCGAAGCCATAAGCACACCATTCCACTCCTATTTTGTAGGTTTAAAACTAATACATCCAATGTAGATGTCAAGTATACACTCTTCTGTTTGTGTGCTGCACACCATGGGCACAGATATATGAAGATGGACTTTAAATGAGATGAGAAGCGTAGCATGTTAATAAACCCTCAGAGCTATGTGAATGTGCAGGTAATTGGACTGTCCTGCTCGTGAAGGGCATCAAGGGAGTTTATGTCTCTGCTGGTGTTTCCATAGCAATTAGGATTAGATTAGTGTTTGGTTTGCAATCAGTAAACGAGAGAGACAGAGCCCTGATGCAATGCTCATTTTGCAGAAATGCCGGCCGTATGCTAGAGACGATGCCCTGAATCCACTCAAACTGTTGCTTCTGGGCTGCTCTTTTCAGACAGTCAAAATAAAAAAAATTAGTACTCAACTTGATACAACCTAATATGCTGATTCGATTTATTTTCATCTAAAATCGATCTTTCTTTTTGTCTATGCATTTCTATCTCATAGGGCAGGAGTGGACAACTCCAGTCTTCTAGGGCTACCAACAGGTCAGGTTTTAAGGATATCCCTGCCTCAGCTCAGGTGGCTCAGTCATTGACTGAGCGACCTTTGGTGAAGCAGGGATACCCTTAAAACCTGACCTGTTGGTGGCCCTTGAAGACTGGACTTGGCCGCCCCTGCTATAGGGTCTACAAGCAAATGGATCTGATTGGCGCATTGGAGAAAGTTGTAGTTAATGTACAGTAAATGCCTTTGGGATGTGATAGAGTAGGTAAGTGCATTTGGCCTGTCTCTAGAGAACATTAATGCCAGATGGTACTGAATGGCATTTTAGCTTGGAAAGATTTTAATTAAAAAAAAATATATATAAATATATATATATATCCATCCATTTGCTATATGCTTTGCTATGGAGGGTTTTTGTATTTTTTTTACCCACCATAACTTAACTAAGTATATACTGTAAATATAGTTAGTTCTCTTTGTCTGAAGAAGAAACTAAAGTTTTAAAGCCACAGCCTAACTCTAGGTTGAATATGGAAAAATGAAAGTAAGGCAATATTTTGAAAGTTATAGTCAAGTGAAAGTGTAAATAGTTGATATTATAACAGCAAACTGAAAGAGACCTTCATGTTCAGGACCCTGGACAGTAGTCAATGTTGAACAAGCAGCAGGTGCAGAGAATCCACAGTCAAAAGTTGTTTTACAGGATTGAAGCAGGTGGTCCCCAGAGCGAAACCACATTCATTTTAGCTCCAGGAACCCCCTGCTTACAGAGATACTTACCTCCGTGCCGGTATCTTTGCCTGCAGGGAAATAGTGTGCCTAACATAATATTAGCGTTTAAATGTCCCGCATCTCACGGGCCAATATGAAGCCATGATGTCATCTGTTGCAACTTCCTATTGGCCTGCGTGAGCAGGACCTTTAAATTTGCTAGCGATACCAGCATCACCTACAGAGGTAAGTATCTCTGGAAGCAGGGGATCCCTGGAGCTGAAATCAACGCGGTTCAGCCCCGGAGACCCCCTGCTTCAATCGTGTAAGGGAAAAAAAATGTGCAAAAAAAAAATGAAAACTGGATTGGTGCTTTAAGTTCTGCTACACTATGCCATTGTTTTGGTCCCAGTCCAGACCTTGCTCAGGGGGGATGGTCCCTGCTGGAAACAAAACGTCAGTAAATACTATACAATGTAATATTTCACTGTGAATTCTGTATTCTACGTCTTTAACATAGTTCTAACCAAATATAGCAGTGCAAAGACAGAGAATAGTAAAGCCTAGTTTTATTAAGCGGTTCCATTGGATGCTTTACAGCATCAGGAACCCTTGAATGTTTCTTCCAGTGCAAATGTGTCCTCTGGTATACTGTAGCACTTCTTAGTAAATATGGACCTAGATGTATTTCTTTCATAGTTCAAGGATCCACAATTTTCTAACATCGTTTTTCAAACCGTTCTTGACCAAGAAAACATTCATCAAAGCAGTCTATTAAAATGCTGGATACAACATGATTTTAAAACGTAGACATACGGTAAGAACTGTACACGATATACAGGATATAACACAGTTCTATTGCTATACCGTTTCAATGACAAGAAAAATAGCTTTTCTGTGAATACGTTATATTATTTGGGAAATGACAATATAGAGAAGATGGAAAAGGAGAGAGCAATTTGCCTCTCTCATTGGAATCCGCTGAACTAGGTCTTCAGAACAGTCACGTTCCTTTCTCTTTTCTCAATTTCTGTAGCAACAAGATTAGTACTTAGCAAGTGCTTGCTAAAGCAACAGGACATTTACACTTCATTGATCCATGTTCCAGCTGTTAGCTAGAAGCCCTCCTGGAGGAGCAGCCAGAGATTGTTCATAAATTGACATAGTAAACAATTAGCCACTTCTATTAATGCAAGCCCGGTGTTAATCAGCAACATCGCAAACTAACAATCCTTGCACATCTGGTGGAGGCGCAAACTGGTTTACTATTGTGGCCAGGTCTCCCATCTGGGTATCCCCGTCACCCCCCCTCAGATGTGTTATTCTATTGGGTTCTGTCACAGGGTTATCCCACATAGTAGGTGGAGGCGCTGTCACCAGACGCATCAGACACACCCCAGGTTCCCAGCAGCAGAGGCTCGGCCCTCCTGTGAGCCGCAGGTAATGCACAACATTCACGGTAGCTGCCATATCTTCCAGGCGGTGGGGGAAAGTGTGCTACACTATCTTATTATATTCCTACATGGCATGACTTTTCACCCATGACGAGGAAGTTATTGCTGATATCTTTCATCACGAAGGTAAGTAGGGCTGGGTGCTCTAAACCAGGGGGGGGGGGGTTCGGCGCTTACAGAGATTCTTCCCCACAACATTTAAATAAAATGCCGGGAGAGGTGCGAGGCCTCTGTAACTCCCTCTTACCTTCTCTCATTCGGCTCTTTGGCGACGCATCGCCATGACGCCGCAGGGTGAAATGGCAACGCAACGTCACATGACGTAATGATGTCATATGACCCCGCTGATGCCACTGAGCTGGTAAGGAGGGGTGGGGGGGGGGGGCGAGAGCAGGGGGGGAGAGCAGAGAGGGGGGCGCTAAATATCCTATAAACTATAGAAATAGTGGCCTTGTTACTCCAGTGAAACAAATATTTATTTAAAGCAGAAATCCACTGGATGGAATAGTTTAACTTGCTTTTCCTGCCTTCCTACAATTATTTATATGATTTGTTGTTTTTATGTGTTAGCTCTCCACATGTATCTAGATAATTATAATAGTTTGGGGAATTTTATGAAATGATGTCTTCTCATTAAAACTGCATATAAAATAATTTGTAAAAAAGGATAAAATATATATGTTTAATATTTTAAGGGAGCATTCATTTCTTGTATTGTTTGTTTTTAAATGTGCTTTTAGAAGAAATGTTCTGTTTAAGGATTGATGTTTGTGTGGATATTCACTTTCTTTAGATGATATACACCAAAACATTGCTTCTCCGAATGTTAGAATTAGGTTTGAGCTTCCAAAGTAGTATATTGTTTTAGGAACTATTGGAACAGAAAATGCATACGTACAGTGTGTTTCTAAGGGAGATACTGTAAATTTAGCAACACTTGTCTAGGGTTTAAAACACGTTGTCATAGAAAGCAATGTTTCTTGTACAAAATACCTTACCAGCTGATGCTCTGTTGTTTTTGTTCATCATAAAGTGTTAAACCCTATTGCTCTATCAAATCTGGCAGATTAAAAGAAGATACGTGGTCTGTTCTTTTGGTACATTGTATATCATCTTGTCTCTTCTTGAAAGGTCTTTCTTATGTCAACGATTCTGAAACTATGCAGGTCCCTATTTCATAGATCAGGAGTGGCCAACTCCAGTCCTCAAGGGCCACAGCAGGTCAGGCTTTAAGGATATCCTTGCCTTAGCACAGGTGGCTCAATCAGTGGCTCAGTCATTGACTGAGCCAAATGTGCTGAAGCAGGGATATGCTTAAAACCTGACCTATGTGGGGCCCTTGAGTGTTGAAGTTGGCCAACCCTGCCATAGATACTAAACATCTACAGCTAACACAAATACCCCCATTGAATTAACTTTCTTCTATGATGAATGATCAAAATCCATTCTTTATTAATAGAGGCTTTTATCTCTGACACGGACGTGATTTGCATAGGGATTTTTGGAGAGTCTGGGTATTAGTGAACACTTTTGTTTTAATTAACACTATTGTATTTGTACAGGAGGGGCCAGCTCAAACGGCAGGTTCCGTTCCATGGCGGCGCCGCAAAAATCAGCGAAAAGGGGTACCGGCATTTTTCGGCATCTACTACCCTTCTGCGCATGCGCAGACTTGCAGTCCCCCCTTCTGCGCATGCATGAACTCGTCCGCTAAACCTTCTGCGCATGCGCGAAATTAGAGAGTAATAATGCATTTATCTATGAATTAATTCACGTTTGTTAGAAATTATACTATGCGTGTTAGATCACTAATTTTGTCATATAATTGTGTCAATGCTTCCACGACTTTCATTTGTTCTTACTCCTGGAGACAATGTTCACAAACAAAATGGCTGCGTTGTTTACAGTAGCAACAGTGTTTCACCAATTTGGGCGCCAATTTTACATATAGGTTGCACCTGGGTTATGAAAGGGCATTCACTATATGTATATAGGTTCTACTGTGTGCTATAGGTGGTATCTTAACAAAGGTCCGAGTTGATGACCGAAACGTCGATAAATCCAAAGTAAAGAACATTTTTTTTTCAAGACCTCAAGAGTGCCGGTTCGTTCTCTATCGCCCGATTTGCTGCAATATGCACAGAACAAGTGACATTCAGAAATCTCGCCAACCTCAGGTAGGTGAAAAGTAGGACTTTTGCTGGAGATGAGAGGAAAGGAGAGATAGGGAGAGAGCGAGACCATTAGATGAGCCATATACTTATATACCTGTAAATACAACCTGTAGGGAAATGTCCTTATCATAGTTTAATGAACTATGAATGTAATTGTTTGTACCAGAAGAACAAGATAACTCAACTTGCCCAAGGTTATGAAAAGTGCTAAACCTTCACTGGTTAGAATAAAATCCAGACCAATCTACCCAAAACCAACGTCTTAACCTTTTTCCGCGTGCCTCTTCTCTGTCTGACTGATATCTTATGATAGTTTAGAGAGATTATTATCTAGTGATATAACGCAGCAATATGGTGTCATCACCAGACATAAAATGCAGTTATAGTAAGTAATGCAGCAGAAATAAAATCACTTTACACTATAGTACAATACCTGAATTGGTAGGTTTCTGAAATTTACGATTTTGCACAAAGTCTTAAGTTTTTCAATGGCTGGGTTACCTTTTATTGGACTAACATAAAAATGATGCATGTAATGTTATAGTACATGAGCGTTCACAACGTCTGCAAACACCACTTAGCTCCCTGCAAGCACACAAGATGTAAGCAGGAGAAGCTGTCATGATATTTCTGAATCTGCGGGAGCTAATGAACCAAACAAACAACATTCTGCGGGTGTGATGCAAATGTAACAGTCATGCTTTTACCGAGCCTGGCTTTGATTCTGGTGTAGTAAAGCGTAAAGCATTATTTCTAATGGTCTTTACTCTCTGTAGTTTTGGAGCCTCTGCTCGCTGTGGAAAAGACGATGCTGTACCAGCTGCACAAGTTAAAACATTAGCACTTGTACCTTGGTCTGTTTTTTGATTTAATACATTACCTTCATTTGACATGGCTTCTTGACTGGAGTGTGAATTATGAGGGCAATTCATTCATTTAAATGGGAGTTTCTGTGTGATTATGCCCCATGGCAGTTTAATGAATAAACTCCCCATGTCCTTGTCTTTTTGTCACTAATTAAAATTTGCAGTGGTTACTTTTAGTCAGTCGAACATATATATATATATATATATATATATATATATATATATATATATATATATAGATATACATATGTTTTGTCTGCTACTATTAATGGTATTTACATTGCATTTGATACATTTGAATGTCATGAAATTGTATTTAAAGCAGCAATTGCATTTGTCGAGTGGCTATTTTGGGATCGAGACCGTTGGTTTGCCAGTGTAGGGGGAGCAACAAATCAGGGGTCTTGAAAAAAATATATATATTTTTATAAATCTTGAAACAGTGAGATTGGTGCTTTTAAAAGAAAAAGCGGTCAGTGGCGTTATTTGTTACTTGGCGGCTAATACATCAATGACTGATTGAAAAGGTTTAGCATGACAAAGTGATGACAAATAGGGGGCGTCAGACATCTATCACACAGAAATAACGAATATATTTTTTATTTTGGATGTACTAAAAGCATCGGACCATTGAAATAGATTTCATAGCACTCACTGTGCAGGGCCTGAATAAGGAAAGAGCTGGATGATGTATGTATTGTAAACACTTCCTCTGCAGCACATTGTGCATGCAGTGGGGGGGTTGGACTAAAGATATCCAGGAGTGAGTTATTAGATCTGGTAAAGTGTCAAAAACCAAAGTGCACTTCTCAGCTCATACTTTCCAAAGGGTTGTCAGTCTCATTTGGGCAATTCTCACCCTATTATATGCACTCATAATCTCAATGCCACTACATTAAAGTCTAGATTTCCTTATCTCTGTTAAGTCTGGGTAAATAAGGGGATGTTGCCTAAACCAGGAACGGACGTTATTTTTTCTAAGTTAACATGGTATCCATAAAGCCAGTTACATGCAAAACAACATCCGTACTACACCTCATTAGCATACATGTAGGCTTAACATCACGGTATTGTAGCATGATGCTGCTTTATTGTCATGATCGGGGCATGAGGGGTTAATGGGATCTGTGTATATGTTGATCTGCATCCCCCTGCTTCAGCAGAATTGCCCCAGGTCTGAGATGTATTTCCCCAGCAGTCTGTGTTATATTACTATGTGTGTATAAATCATGTCAGGAGGGAAAGGGTTAACCATATTGTGTATATGTTGATCTGCATCCCCCTGCTTCAGTAGAATTAATTGCTATGTTATGTATTACTGCGGGGCTGGGTAAACCCAGCTTCTCGTGTTACCTGGCAACCGGTGAATTGGGACAAGATAATTGTTCACCAATAACTGAACTGCCATGTTAGGAATGGGGGGCCTGCATCTATATAGTTGCTTGCACCCCTTATTCCTGTGCTCGTCGTGACCTAAAACAACTAAAGAGCTGCTATTTGGCTGAATATCTCCTTGTCCAACCCCAGTAAGTGTAAATATTTCTGTAATGTTATTTGCTTGTTGTTCTGCTCATAGGAAATAAACCCATTCAGTTTACTATATCCTAGTCTTGTTCAATCTGGCCCGGTTATTGTATATATGTGCTGTTCTCTCGTGACATTTATATACCAATAATGTGATGTTAAGTACATCTAGTTGTTCCGACCCAGGCTGCAAAATAGTTTTTTTTTTGCGGGAGTGGAGAGTGGAGATGAAAATAATGCCCGGAAATTTATTTATTTAAATCATGTCTACGTGTGGCTTTACAGCCATCAAAAGTCTTATTTCAGGGTCTGGATGGTAGTAACTCCAAGTTTAGCTATGACGTAAATAGCATAACTTTAAGTTCTAGTGTTAACTTTACTAGTGTATAGGGCAAATATGCGCAAACTTATGCTCCTGCGCCCTCTGCCTCTTGTCCCCCGGTGCTCGCCCCCCACCCCCTTCACTCAGTGCAGTGTCAAATGACGCACAGGATCATGTGATGTCACATGACCCTGCAGCGTCATTTGATGCCACGTTGCCATGGAGACGCTTCCAGACGCCGGCTGAAGCAAGGTAAGTTGAGGTCCCAGAGGCCTCACGCGATCCTCCGGCATTTAGTTTTAATGCCTTAGAGAAGAGCGCGGGGCCTCTGCAACCGCCCGCGCCCCCCTAAGAAAAATGTCACGCCCCCCAGAAAAATCGCCACCCCTAGTTTGCGCACCCCTGGTATAGGGGATGCCATCACAACACCTCATTTGCATCTTATTATCACTAATCTCTTGTTTTAGTTATTGTTATGCTTGTAACATAATGTTACCCTAAAGTAACGCTACATTGCTGACTTTAGTAAATACGCTGTAAGCCTTAAGGAAAATGCATTATATTATTATTATATTATAATATTATTATATTAGTTAAGGAGTTAGTTTTATACAGTAGGTTTGATTCCTATCCTAGCAACCTACAGTATCCTCAAAATGCCAATCACTTCATCATTTAATAACTGTTCCTTCCTCTTTTTAAAGGCTAGAAATGTGCTGTTTTCACCCCAGGATTGGCTGCACAAAGTATAATTGAAAAGCACGTTACAAATGAAAAAGTGCTCTGTAAAAACAATGCTATTTTTCTCTTTGCTGCAAAAGTGAAGCAAAAAGGCGGAGCAAATAATAATACCCGATCTACCTTAGAAAGAAGAATCCCATTAAAAGTAATGGAGACATTTTCTGCCATGAACGTGGTACTGTATTTTTATATACAGTATAGCCGCTTATTCAGTCAGATGCGATAGCGTCGGTCACACAGAAAGTCAATGGGGCATTCCATGCAATAGCACCAGATGAGCGCTATCGCAGCTTACTGAGTAAGAGCATTAGGGGCACATGCATCAAATACCAGTACAGGTTATCGCACCGATTCTGGCATTAACTTCTGTTGACTTGAACGGCTGGTAACGCTGGAATGGGTGCGATAACTCGTACTGGTTCTTGATGCATGTGCTCCATAAACGTTGAAGGTGATTTATCTACATAGGGGTCTGTTTACCAAAGCAGAACGGCACCAGTTTTGCCTATGTAGGAAAAATAGAGCACAAGTAATCAATGCAGGAATTGAACCTACAGGTTTGTATATCCCAGATAGATACTTCAACTACTACACTTGGGTCCTACTTGAGATCGGCGAACAAGTCCAAATCCGTTCCCCGGAATTCCACGGATTGTTTTGACAAAAATTCGCTCCTAGAGATTAAAAAAAAATTAATCCATCTCTAGTCCCTACACATCCTTCTTTTGGTGTATAGATTTTTTTTAACAATGTTGTAAGTTGTAGTTATGATCAATCAGTTTGTTAAAGTCTATGCTAGAGTAATGTCAAAAACTAGAAAACAAACATTTTTTAGCACACGTCAAATAATCAGTGGAATATTATAAATTAAACCTAGATAGGGATTTCCTTCACCGAATACCAAATTGCATATCGTTTCTTAAAGTAACTTATTATCCATGACAATACCTGAGCTTCCATTGATAATATGAAATGCAATTTATCTGCAAGAGTAAATCCATTCAGACAGTGATGCCGATAATATCAAAGCCGAGTGCATCTGTAAATGAGTTTATTTAAATATGTGCTGGGTTATCATCTTCCTAGCTCTAATGCATATTTTTGATGAACCTAATGATCTGTGACAACATGTATGCAGCCTGTTTTGTTATAAATAGTGATGTCTAAAATAAGAGGAGCATATTGTTTAATATGCATTATGTGTTTTGAAATGATGAAAAAGTATTGGCTATTTTAAGTCTCAGAAGCTCGGTTGATTAAAATTTTAAGCAACGATTCCCACCCCCAAAAATATTTTTTTTTTTATATCAACTAACCTGAATTTATAATGGAACAAAACCACTGCTTCATCATCACCAGGAGCCTCTGGTTTGAGATAAACACATGTCATCTCGTTGCCAGGCTCTAAAGGAGTTTACATCAGATGAACTATATACATGGTATTGCTTAGTACCTGTTCAAGGTGCTGGGTCGGTGCAGGCTGGGTGTGGTAATGCAGATAGAATAAGGATGGGCACCAAGAAATATAATAGTACAAACAAGAGCTTTATTTACATCTGTTGATTAGGCTCGCCACACAAGGACATACTTCACATTAAACATATTAACTGGTTGCACATCATAAAGTTACTCTGTGCTTCTTCCCCTGGTAGCTTTCACTCCTATGCTGGGGAGAAAATTATGCTTGTTTCACTTAGTATTGGTTAGATTGGCAGTCTCCTTCATAGTGTCCATAATGCCCCATCTCAAGTGAGCCCCTGCTAGAAATATACTATGCTCTCTCTGGGATCAGTATCCCGGTACCACATACTGCATACCTCATCCATGCATATATGGCTACTTCCACAATTGGGATGCTAAACCAAAAATTAGCTTCAGTGAAGCACAAATAAGGTCTGAATCCAGGTAAAGTCTAACTAACACCCACTGTGGAGGTCCTAAGACACCTAGATAAAATATACTCAAATGAGGGGAACGAATACTGACCGCAAAGTGGTAGCTAGGGCTCAGTGTGGACACGAACTGTCCGGACTGCACGAACAAACGGCAAATATTTTCTCTGCAAACACTTCCTGGTCTCGCGTTCCAAGCCGATGAGAGACTGCGCAGGGCTGCCTTTCGTGACCTCTACGCGTTACGCAACAACGTGCTTCGTCAGGAGTACCACCTCCTGTTTTTTCACTTATATTGCTAGCGGATATAGATTGTCCATATTTTAATCAATTGTTTATATTGTTATTAATATGCTTTACACACACATATATATGTGTGTGTGTGTCATGATAATCATCTTCAGTCTTTGTTGATCCACTGCTGGATAAAGGCGCCATCAATGATCTTCCAGGTACTGCGGTTGCAAGCCTCTTCTCCGTATTGCACCAACAATGTTTCGGATTTTTTCCCTCCCATTTTAGTTTTGATTTTCTGTTTTTGGATATCCCTTGGAATTCAGTCAAGTACCATCTCTGTCCGAAGATGGTAATTTCTTCCTGCGATATGTCCGGCTATTTTAAATTGTTCACCTTTGAGATCTTGTTTGCATCTGAACCCATTGATTCTTTTTCCTGTCTCTTGGGTAATACTCAGCATACATACATATATAGAGGTGTATATATGCTTTTTTTTCCTGCTGTTGGAAAATTATTATGGGTCCAATTTAACTGAGTAATCCATGTTGCAGTGTTGGTCCATAGTAATTACAGTTTGTAGTTAATACCCAATAACATATGCACAGATTTTGCAACAATCTGTTAGAAACCAGTTAGGCTGCATCCATAGAAGGGCAGACCGTGCTGACGCGTACGCACGCTGAGCGGTCAGACTGCCTAAAGGCAGTGATCGAGTCTATACAGCGTGCGTGTGGAAGCGGGAGGGGGCGCGCGATGCGCGTGAAATCAGTCAAAACTGATTTCTCGCGCGATAGGGTGGTCACGTGAGAGGTTCGCCCAATGAGGGCGAACCAGCTTCGTGATGTCCCTGGCCCACCCATAGACACGCCCCCGCACGGCGCCAGGGAAAGCACCCGCTTTCCCTCAGCCTCCGCGTGCCTCCGCACTCCTCCGCATGGCTGCCATTGCTGTGTCTATGGACACAGCCTTATTTTTGAGACAGACGATGAACTCTGATAATGAATGTCCCGCAGTATATATTGATAAGAGACTATCACAATATCACATACCATTAAGTTAGCCTCTGCTGACGAATAATAGTACATGTTTATTTGTTGCTATTTTGTGACCATGCTTATTACCCTCGATTACTAATTGGTGAGTCTTTGCAGCAGTGATTGCTCTTATGTTAAGTGTTCCAGGACAGCGGAATTAGAAAGTGAAGGTCAGTGACTGTAAGTAATGGAAAGCTCAATATTCTTCTTCAAGACGGTAGGACCTATTTATCAATGTATCCCAACTGCAAAACTAATAAACAAAACTGTACCAGATTTATCAAAGGGAAAAAGTCCATTACCTTTCATAGGATTTATTAGCTTTCATACAACTAGTGCTGTTATTTTTTTTACTGTTGTAGCCATGAGACTTTGGGGGGTCATTTATTAACACTGCACATTTATCAAAGAAGAAAACGCCATGGATTTCAATGAGAATTTGTATTTATATATCAACTATATATTTCAAAATGTTTGTCTGTGTGTCTCATTATGTTTGTCAGTAAGTCTCATTATGCACGCCCAAACTATACGACCTACTGTAGAACAATCAAACTGGGGAGGATTACTATATGTATCAAAATAAGGTGAACTGTCATGGTTTGGATCCTCTCGAATACTCCAAAGGGGGTGCTGCTAGGAACGTTAGAGTTATCACAATTTCTCAAGCAAGTCAGCCACTGGGTGTTGTACCTGGTAGGCTATGTATCGGGCACATGAAATCATACTGGGAAATCATAATGCAGATAGCCTGGTGGCAGATACAGTAAGTAGAGTCAGATAGCTATAAAGTTTACACAGAAAGCAGACGAAGAAAGAAAGAGCAAGTCAGTTGGCACGTGAGGAGAAAGTAAGAATGTTGGTTAAGGGGAGAGAGGTAGAATTGGTGACATCATAAGGTATTAAAGAAAAGTAATGGGAGGGAGAGAGATGGGGGGAGAAGAGAGAAGAGGGTAGTGTGAGAGGAGGAGGGGAGAGATGAGGTTGGTGTCTTAGAATTTTCGAGCAACACCGGGTACTTTCATCTAGTGTATATATATATATATATATATATATATATATATATATATATAAAAACGAGAAGAAAAGAAAGCGCCCGATCCTAGTGCGATGCGAAAAAATACACAATTTTAATAATCCCAATAAAAAAAGAGCGTCCAACAAATTTACACTCACAAACGACAAAAATATATAAGCATGTAATGAGTTATACTCATTCACCAAACGCCGGGTATCACTGCTCCGCTTGCACGCCTCACTTCCACGTGTATTTTCGGCACCTCTAAGCCACGGTCCAGCAGCGGCCTCCGAGATTGCGCAACTCCTCCAAATGTCACCCGGAAGTGAACCGAATCACCAGCAGCTCCGGATATGAGGAATGGATAGTGTGACCTTATATTAGGTCGTCAGTGCTTGGCGGCATAGACCGAGTCTCTAGCAAAGTCCCGAGTATGGATAGGTAGGGTGTAATGACTACCACTTGCTCATACTGTTACTCCCTGTTACTGTTAGGGAGTAACAGTATGAGCAAGTGGTAGTCATTACACCCTACCTATCCATACTCGGGACTTTGCTAGAGACTCGGTCTATGCCGCCAAGCACTGACGACCTAATATAAGGTCACACTATCCATTCCTCATATCCGGAGCTGCTGGTGATTCGGTTCACTTCCGGGTGACATTTGGAGGAGTTGCGCAATCTCGGAGGCCGCTGCTGGACCGTGGCTTAGAGGTGCCGAAAATACACGTGGAAGTGAGGCGTGCAAGCGGAGCGGTGATACCCGGCGTTTGGTGAATGAGTATAACTCATTACATGCTTATATATTTTTGTCGTTTGTGAGTGTAAATTTGTTGGACGCTCTTTTTTTATTGGGATTATTAAAAGTGTGTATTTTTTCATATCGCACTAGGATCGGGCGCTTTCTTTTCTTCTCGTTTTTGTAGATACATCTGGAGGTCATTGGTCCCACATAGAAAGCTGCCAGTATCCTGATTGTGGACCATATACAAGTTTTTGTATTTTACAGGATTATTTTTTATGGTTTTAAGACGGTATTTTTTATATTTTGTATATTTTTTATTTTTTTGTCCTCAAGTTTTTTCACAGTCGTTATATTGAGTCATTTACTCATATTGTTCACCATTATTAGTTTTATGGTGTATTTAGAATCATATATATTTTGTTTATGTATTTGCAAGGTCTTTACAGCTTCATATCATATTGATGTAACATCCTATTCACCTTATTTATGTTTTTTTATGGTATACCAAACTAATCCTGCAGTTAAAATAGAGCCTGGGAGGCGCAGTCTTTTTTCTTTTTATATATATATACACAGTTGTGTGAAAAAGAAAGTGCACCCTCTTTGAATTCTATGGTTTTACATATCAGGACATACTGTAACAATCATCTGTTCCTTAGCAGGTCTTAAAATTAGTTAAATACAACCTCAAATGAACAACAAAACATGACATGTTACACCGTGTCATGATTTATTTAACAAAAATAAAGCCAAAATGGAGAAGCCATGTGTGAAAAACTAAGTATACCTTATGATTCAAAAGCTTGTAGAACCACCTTTAGCAGCAATAACTCGAAGGAATCGTTTTCTGTATGACTTTATCAGTCTCTCACATCGTTGTTGAGGAATTTTGGCCCACTCTTCTTTACAACGTTGCTTCAGTTCATTGAGGTTTGCGTGCATATGTTTATGCACAGCTCTCTTAAGGTCCCGCCACATCATTTCAATCCGGTTGAGGTCTGGACTTTGACTGGGCCATTGCAACATCTTGATTCTTTTCTTTTTCAGCCATTCTGTTGTAGATTTGCGGGTGTGTTTGGGATCATTGTCCTGTTGCATGACCCAATTTCGGCCAAACTTTAGCTGTCGGACAGATGGCCTCACATTTGACTTTAGAATACCTTGGTATACAGAGGAGTTCATGGTCGACTCAATGACTGCAAGTTTCCCAGATCCTGTGGCTGCAAAACAAGCCCAAATCATCACCCCTCCACCACCGTGCTTGACAGTTGGTATGAGGTGTTTGTGCTGATATGCTGTGTTTGGTTTTCGACAAATGTGGTGCTGTGCATTATGGACAAATATCTCCACGTTGGTCTCGTCTGTCCAAAGGACATTGTTCCAGAAGTCTTGTGGTTTGTTCAGATGCAACTTTGCAAACCAAAGCCGTGCTGCCATGTTCTTTTTAGAGAGAAGAGGCTTTCTTCTGGCAACCCTTCCAAACAAACCATACTTGTTCAGTTTTTTTCTAATTGTATTGTCATGAACTTTAACATTTAACATGCTAACTAAGGCCTGTAGAGTCTGACATGTAACTCTTTTTTTTTTTGCAAATTCTCTGAGCATTGCACGGTCTGACCTTGGGCTGAATTTGATGTGACATCCACTGGGAAGATTGGCAACTGTCTTGAATGTTTTCCACTTTTGAATAATCTTTCTCACTGTAGAATCATAGATTTTAAATTGTTTGGAAATGGCTTTATAACCCTTCCCAGATTGATGGGCAGCAATAATTGCTTCTCTAAGATCATTGCTGATGTCTTTCCTCCTTGGCATTGTGTTAACACACACCTGAATGCTCCAGACCAGCAAACTGCTAAAACTTCGGCTTTTATAGAGTGGTCACACTTGCTGATGATCAATTAATCAAGGGCAATTGATTAGCAGCACCTGTCTGCTACTTAGCATCTTAATTCCTATGGAAGCAGTAAGGGTGTACTTAGTTTTTCACACATAGCTTCTCCATTTTGGCTTTATTTGTGTTAAATAAATCATGACACAGTGTAATGTCATGTGTTGTTGTTCACCTGAGGTTTTTTTTTACCTAATTTTAAGACCTGCTAAGGAACAGATGATTGTTATTATGTCCTAATATGTAAAACCATAGAATTCAAAGAGGGTGCACTTTATTTTTCACACAACTGTATACACACACGTATATATACATTTGGTGCAGCTGTTTTTTTGCCTCACTGTTGTAGCCAGTAGTCTTTGATTAAAAAAATCTTTGATAAATAGCCCCCAGTATTTTCAAAGAGCAATAAGTTATGGGGTGTCTGAAGAACAGATGTTATTGGACCCACGAACATGTTAGAAGACTTTCCCTGTTACTTTTGATGCCCGTTATGCTTGATTAAATGGAGCCACTCCAAAGTATCGCGTTATGGATTTCCCGCCAAACCACGGTTATGGTTACAGTAACGTCCGGTACATGGTGATTTAAGAATTGCAGGCACATGGGAGACTGTTTATCAAGTCTCCTGGCTGCACAGTAGGTGACAAATCCAAACACGTTTATTAAAGAGAAAAACTCCATGTATTCATTTAAGTTTATCTCTGATATACAAGATCATATTTAGTGCGCCAGTTGTGCAACGTTTAGTTTATAGTTGGATGAGTAGCCAACATACAAGTATAAAAATGACCAGCTCATTTTCTGAAGCCCTCTTGCTTCTTCCTATTATTAGTGTTGTGACCATTTTCATGGGGAGATTTCTACCCTTTAGATTCAGCTGAATTATGGTTCGAAATGAACTCACCTGTGCATATTGCACCAAGGTTAGAAACGGAATGTGAAGAGGATTTAGCTACAGAAATTTTTGACTTGCATTGCACCAGTGCCAACTGAAACAAAATAGCACATTGTAAATCCCGACGGAAATATTTTGAATCTGCGTTTATTGTTACATGGATGTGAAGTGTACACTGGTGAAGAGGTTTAAGATGCAGAAGTTCCCTTACAATTGGTTATTTCATTGGAAAACGGGACTTCTAAAAAATGTTTCAATAAAGCATATCTTTTGTTCAGCAACATGTGTAGACTTACTGTAGCAGCAGGGGCCGAACGAGAGATTGTAGCTTTGTGCTTTGAGCTTTTGCAAGGAGATGAATAAAATACTAATTTGTAGACAGCATTTTAATACAAAACCTTGGAAAATACTGGTAGTAACAGCTTTTTCACTGAGTTAACCTCAAACCAGTGCCACTTCTAACAGCAAAGGTTTAGGCATAAACAAAATCAGCTATGTTATCATTATACTTATTTGGGAATTGGTGTAATAAAGCTGTAGCATTCTGTTTTATTGGCCCTTGTCACAAATGGTTTCTGGTTGTAAGATGTTATGGGGGAACATTGGCAGCTAAATATAGCTAATTACCATTTGGAAACATATCATCACACCAGTTTAGAAATCATCTTTTGTGTTTTCCTGCTCTGACTGATAGAGAACGGCTGTAATTCTGTAGCACACGGTTCACGATGACCCATGAATATTTCTAGGGGATCATGCTCGAAGTCTGTAGGATACTAGATACAGATGTAGTAAGACTTACTATCCCCAGCACCACGGACGAGCAAGAAAAAGTCTGTGGCACTGGGGACAGTGGCTGCCACGATTGGGGTTTCCATGCTTGTGAATGGGACTGACCACTGTCACAGCACCAAAGAAGTCTTGTTACACCTGCAAGTGGGAAATACTTCTGTACAGTGAGAGCAGTAAAGGACCGGAATATTAAAACAAGGACAATTATCAGGGCAAACAAAGTCAAAGGATTAACGACTGATCATGATAGAAACAACGAAACTACAGGATTACATAGCACATAATAAAATCTTAAGCCTTGTGCTGTCTATTTATAAAGCAGGAGAATAAGGTTGACTAGGTGGGTCAAGTGATCATTATTTGCTGTTAGTTTCTATGTTTCTATCTTCAACTTCTTATGAGCAATATAGATGAATCTGCCTGAGTGTTTTTGTTTCCCTGTAAGAAAGAGATTTGAAATCGATAAGGTTTTGTGTCTGTTTGATAGTGTGAATGTATTTTTTTAATGCCGCTATTAGAATAACATTAGGATAAAGTGCTGTTTTGATGTTACAGGCGTACTGCGCAATATACTCTTTAGTGGAATCCTTGAAACCCATTCCTTAACATTTTAATGAGCATTTTATAAAGTAGGATTAGCGGTTCCCTCTGGGAAATGTATGCGGTTCAGCTCTAGGGACCCCATGCTTCCTGAGATACTTAGCAGAGAAAGTATCGCCAGTACTTCATAGACATTGAAATCCTCAGTGTCAGGTGGGCCAACAGGAATCCACACTGGATGACGTCATGGCTTCCTATTGTCCCGGTTGAAAAGTACAATAAGTTGTGTTATGGGTTCATACTTAACGGAGGAAATAACTAAGCAGAAATTCCATCGTTTATATCAAATGGCGGAGATTTTTAGTGCCCCCACAAAATTGTTGTTTCATTAATAGTTCTCCAAAATATATTACTAAATACTACTGATATTTGTCCTTGTGACTTTAGGATATGTTGAGGGTGCAGTATATCTATAGTTATACATTAATATATATCATCATTATTTTCAGCCCTTGTGGATTCACTGCTGGATGAAGGACTCCCCAATGCTTTTCAAGACCCTGCGATTGCCAGCCTCCCTTCTCCACGTTTCTCCAGCATATTTTCTGATTACATCCTCCCATCTTACTTTTGGCCATCGCCTTGGTCTTTTAATTGTTTGTCCAACGATGGTCATTTCTTTTTGCGATATGTCCAGCCACTGCCATTTTAATTTCTTTACCAGTTTGATGATGTCAGACTTTTCCCCCCTGTCTCTTTGGGTAATACCCAGCATACATATTTCCTACTTCTTTGAGTTGTCTGAAGCTTCTAAATTATCTTTGCATGTAGGAACTAAGTTTCACGTCCATACGTGAGCACAGGCAGAATACACTGTTTGAAACCAGACCGCTTGAGACACAGTAGAAGGTTTCCTTAAAAGATTGACTTGTTTCTTCCAAATGGGCTCCATCCCATCTTCATTCTCCTATTGATTTCATTCAAAATGTTCTAATCCATTGTTACTTACTGGCCAAGGGAGTCTTCAACTTCTAGTTCTATTTAATTTATTTTGACCTTGGTCCGCTTTCTTACTTGATTTCGCGAGTTCTACAATTTGTTGCGGGAGGTCTTCTGGACTTTTGGCAAAAATACCAATATCATCTGCAAATCATACTGTAGTTGACTCATGTATTCACCGTTGATTTTGATTCCTTTTTTCTCCCAATTCAATATCTTGAACAATTCTCTAAGTCAGGGGTGAGCAAACTCTTTATGCCGAGCCCCCTTTTCATCCATAAAATTTCTCGGCCCCCCCCCTGCCTGATGTAATCAAAATCACATGAAAAAAAAAAAAAAAAACCCTTTATTAAACGGTATACAATATAAATCCAAATATGTTTAAATACTTGCATATTTCAACAGCTCGCACTTGCAAAATTAGGCTGCGTCCACGCTGCCGCTGAGAGCGGTGACATCACCAAATCTCCAAGCATGAGCGCAGGGTGTCCTGCATAATTTTGCAAGCGTGGATCGGGGTTATTTGTGTGTGTTTGTGTGTGGCTGTGTGTGTGCATTGACTGCTGCTGAGCGCACTTCAAAGTCAATTTTGTTTGTCTCCCCAAGCACCAAGCTTGGGAGAGCGTACGTGCACAAAGGCAATATTTTTGGGGGGCATTCATCCACCTATTTGCTACAACCTTCCCTCTCCCCCCCTTTTTGTTTCTTCCTTCCCCTCCATGCTTTTTGCCTTGCTATCCCCATTGTCATCCACACTCCTACCTACAGTATTATTTATTTTTTTCCGTTTTCAATGTTGTGTTTTCACAGTTTTTTTTATTATTTCTGTACATTCATAGTATGATTGATATAGGTGCAGCCGACCCTTTCACTTGCAGAGGATCACAGCGAAGCAGGTTGCCAGCGGAGGAGAGCAGGAACACAGCGCTATTGCAGGGCAGACACTCGGAGGGGCGTTTGACTTCACCGTGCTCGGGCGTGCTCCTCCCCGTACCTCCGAAGCCCCTGCGCGTGCGCTCATACACCATCACGAGGCCGCCACCTGCACTATCCTGTTCAGCCACCCGCACACATCTTCGGCTGCCGCCCGTGCACATCTTCTTGGCCGCCCCTCGCGCACAGCTTTTTCGTCCTCCCGCACACAGCGTCTGCCGGCCCGTGCACCCAGTTTTCGCCGCACACCGCCTGCGCCCCCCTAAATAAGCTTATGCCTCATTGCCCCCCCCAGTTTGCGTAACACTGCATTACAACACACACACTCTCTCTCTCAATCAATCACCACATACACACACACACACACACACACAATCCCCCCCCCCCCACACAAACACACACAATCCCCCCCCCCACACACACACACTCAGTCCCCACACATGCACTCCCCCCACGCACACACACTCAATCCCCCACACACACACACAATCTCCCCCCACACACACTCAATCACCAAACACACACACACACTCAATCCCCCCACACACACACACTCAACCCCCCCCCCACACACACACACAACCCCCCCAACACACACACACACTCAATCCCCCCCACACACACACTCAATCCCCCCCCACACACAAACACACTCAATCAATCCCCCCCACACACACACACTCAATCCCCCCCACACACACACACTCAATCCCCCCACACACATACACACTCAATCCCCCCCCCACACGCACACACAGTCCCCACACACACACACAATCCCCCCCCCACACACACACACTCAATCCCCCCCCCACACACACACACTCAATCCCCCCCTCACACACACACACAACCCCCCCCCAACACACACACACACTCAATCCCCCCCCCACACACACTCAATCCCCCCACACACAAACACACTCAATCAACCCCCCCCACACACACACTCAATCCCCCCCACACACACACACTCAATCCCCCCCCCACACACACACTCAATCCCCCACCCCCACACACACAATCCCCCCACACACACACACAATCCCCCCCCCCCCCACACACACACACACTCAATCCCCCCCCACACACACACACTCAATCCCCCCCCACACACACACACACACTCAATACCCCCTCCACACACACACACTCAATCCCCACACACACACTCAATCCCCCCCCACACACACACACACACACTCAATACCCCCCCACACACACACTCAATCCCCCCCACACACACACTCAATTAATCAATCCACACACACACACACACACACTCAATCCCCCCCACACACACACTCAACCCCCCCCCCCACACACACA